>NC_058408.1:54617699-54891967 GCF_002201575.2 Neomonachus schauinslandi
CACCAGCTAGCTCCACCAGCTAGCTCCACCAGCTAGCTCCACCAGCTCCACTCGACTCCCTCGACCATCTCCGCGGCCTGGGCCCGCCCCCTCCGCCTGGCGCCAGGCCGCGGAGCACCGATCGGCTCGATGAGTGCGGGCGCTGCTGCGGCGGAGCGGCCGACGCCGGGTCCGCGCCCACTGTCTCCCCCTCCCCGCTTCTTCCTGCGCTTCCCACTCCTTCCCCCGCCCTCCCAGCGCTGCCCGCCCCGGAGAGCGGCCCGGAGCTCCCCCGGAGACTCAGGTACTGGCGCCGGCCGTCCCGACGGGAGGGGCAGATGTGAGGAGGAAGGAAACGGAGACGACGCCCCTGTTCCGCCGCCTCCCAACGTCCGCCTTGGGCTGCGGGACCGGCCTGGGGGTGGAGGGGGCCGGGGAGGGACCCCAGACTGGGGAGCCTGGATGCGGGCCGGGAGTCGTGGAGGACGACCAGGACTGGGGTGTGCGGATGTGGGGGGCGGTTGAGGGGGAGAAGAAAGGCAATTGAAGGGTGCTCGCGGGAGACGGAAAGAGAACAGTGGAGGGCGTGGGGCGGGTTTGGGAAGAGTGGGAGGTAGCCTGGAATGTGAGTGGGTATCTTGGGGTAGAAAGGACCAGAGTTAGGAGCATCAGAGGTCGGGGGACGTGGCCTGGTGCGACCGATTGGGGGGGGGGCGAGTTTAAAGTCACGGGAGAAAGAACGCCAACCCTGCTGCGTTTATAATGACCGGAAGGTGAGGTGAATCATTATAGTTTGACAGTTTTTATGAATAACATCTTCAGGCTGTGCCCATCCAAGTCATGTATTTCCGTGAAACTGCACCAACCAAGACTGGTGATGGAGATGAGGAAGAAGAGTCAGAAGGGGAATGGAGGCCGGGAAAAGGGAAACCTCTGCCCAGATTCAAGCTTCTTGTGAAACGAAATACATGGGGGGGTTAGTCTTCTGTGTAAAGCAAAAAAGAAGCCAACACTATTAAACAACAGGTTAGAAGTGTATTACATGTATAGACTTTGAATAGAGAACTTAAACTGCCTCTTCAAAAAATATACACGAGACTGTAAACATATGATGATGAGATAAGCATATGGCGATGTGACTTTTTTAAATGAATTATATATTGCTGTTCAACTCTCAGTGTTGAAATACATCATGAAAACTCTCTTATTTACGTATGTACCCACACACAAATCCCCGAATTCATGTGTATTTTTTGCAGGAGAAATTTTAGGTAGAAATATATGCCTCATTTCTGAGTATTCTTTTTTTTACTAGTTGTTTGGCACAAATCATCAGTTGCTCTGTGGTTCATCAAGCACAGTTAATCTTGCTTGATGCTTTGCTGATGTCTTTTCTGTTTGTCAGACACTTGCCTTCAAGAGGCTGATCCTTGGATTATAGGACCTGATGATGGGGTTTGCTCATCATTAAACTTGTAGCTTGACTGTGTATTTCATAAAGATGTAAGTGCCTGTTTTTTGCCATAGGGTATTAAAGCAGCCCCTTTGTTGGGTTTAAAATATAAATAATAATGTGCGGGTATAATTGAAAAGCCCAGATTTTTCAGTTGCTTCCTTTGTGATCTGTTTTTTTTCCTGCATGCTATAACATTTCTGCGTGAATGAGTTATTCTGAAATCAAAGTATGAGGAATAAAATGGGCCAGATGTACGTGACAGAAATATCATGGAATAAAGAACTCTAGAGCTGTTACTTAGGTAGCAAGTATTTGGTTTTTGTTACAAGTGGTTAAGTTTCTGGTTTGGAAGCATTTCTTATCAAAGAAAACTATCAATTTGTTTTGATAGGAGGCCCTAAAATATTACTTTTATTTGGTTTATGAAACTGGACTGTGGGCTTGTATATAATATTAGCCAGCAAACTGATGTCTAATTATACTTAAAGATCTTAGAGTTGTTTCTTTTTGTGAAAAGGGGAAGAGGGCTGTTGGGTTGTTACAGAGAAGTGGTCTTTCTAGAACAGAATAGGGTCTGTTAATTTAATATTAAAAGTGATCATGGATAGCCATTGATTAACTTGAGCCTGTGTTTCTGCTATTTTAATCAGTAGAGTGACTATTAGTTACTTATCTTTACTAGGCCTTAGTTCTTAGCTTCTTAGAGCCTACTTTAAAGGAGTGTCATAAAGACTAAAAGAAAATGCATGTAAATCAATGAGCACAGTGCCTACCACATAGTAAAAGATTCAGTACCTTAGCTATTCTCAATTTTCATCTATCTTCTAATCTAAGATACTGAAAACTCAAATTTGCATGTCAGCTTTTTCTCAAGAAAATTTGAATAAACTGCATACTCAAGCATTTTCCTGGAAAATCACAATGCATATTAGCATATAAAAAGCTATGAGACGTTCCTGTAGCAATAAAATAAAAACAAAACCAAAAACCTGGCTCTGTTTAACCCACTACTTACTAAACTTGTCCTTTTTCTTGGAACCTAGTGCTGTGCTTTGGAATAGGATGTTATAACTTCTAGAATATTTTTGCATGTATTACCTGATTTGACCATCTCAACTCCATGCAGAAGCCTAGAAATCACTATTTTATAGATGAAGAAACTGAATCATTGTTTAATCAACTAACTAAAAATGCGAAAACTAGGAGTGTTCTGCTGTCTTCTGATTCCAGGTTAAAATCTTAAAGCATTTAATGTCTCATTTTCTCCTAATTTCCCCCTCCTAAGCAATCTGCTCTTGAATTTTATAAAAACTTCCACTAATTTCCCCCACATGTTCTCTTTTAAAAGTTACATCCATTTTCTTTTTTTTTCTTTTTTAAAGATTTTATTTATTTATTTGACAGAGAGAGACACAGCGAGAGAGGGAACACAAGCAGGGGGAGTGGGAGAGGGAGAAGCAGGCTTCCCGCAGAGCAGGGAGCCCGATGGAGGGCTCGATCCCAGGACTCTGGGATCATGACCTGAGCTGAAGGCAGGCGCTTAATGACGGAGCCACCCAGGCGCCCCAAGTTACATCCATTTTCTCATAGTTTTAACTATTTTTTATGTATTGAGGCCTGGCATGGAGGACAGGATCACCCGGAATGAAGCAAGAGGGAAGGCAGTAAAGTCCGAGAAATGAAGGAAGCTCCTTCATACAAGGCCTTGAACACTATTGAAGTAATTTAGCTTCTACCCCAAAGTCTCAAATCCGATGAAATTTATTTTCTCTTCAAGGTGGTGCATACTTACTCTGCTGGGAAAGAGAAGAGTACTTCTTGAGTAAAAAGTATGCCTCCCAAGTTCAAGCGCCACCTAAATGATGATGATGTCACTGGTTCTGTGAAAAGTGAAAGGGTGAGTTTAGAATCTTAATTTTTCAAACAGAGTCAAAATATGTGTTCATTCCTTTTGTAAATAATTTGTTTTAGAAAAATCTGAAGTTTATGGCTATATTCTAATTCTGTTTTTTCTTCATAGTAAATATTTTAAAGTATATATTACTCAGATGGGTGACTCAGTTGAATTCTACTTCCACTATTGATCAAATTATACTCACAGTTTATTCTGGAACCAAATATGGTTGGAATTCAGAGTTTTTCAGATTTTAAAAAGGTAGTTAAGTGCATATTATATAATAGGCTTTTTGGCCTCTGGAGCAGCACCTCTAAGTATATTAGTATTTCTCAGAAATGTCTGATTATGAGGGGCCTGGGTGGCTCAGTCGGTTGAGCGTCCGACTTTTGATTTCGGCTGAGGTCATGATCTCAGGGTTGTGAGATAGAGCCCCAAGTTGGGCTCTGCTGCTGGGTGTGGAACCTGCTTAAGAGTCTCTCTTTCCCTCTCCCTCGCTAAAATAAAAAGAAAAGAAATATCTGATTACTCTAAGTATATAAGTAAAGTGTATAAATAAATTAGCTAACATCAATTCAGGTCAGGTTTTCCTCCAAATAAGTTTTGGCTCCAAACTTAACAAAACTTCTTGGTTTTCAGAATTTCTTAGATTTTTGGAATTGCAGATAAAGGATGTTAGTTCTATAATTGTCTCGGAGTCCAGAGTAGTTTTTATATAACATTCAATTTCTAATTTATCCCAGAACATTCTTTTTTTTTTTTTTTAAGATTTTATTTATTTATTTTAGAGAGAGAGAGCACAAGTTGGGGGAGAGGCCGATGGAGAAGCAGGATCCACACTGAACAGGGAGCCCGAAGTGGGGCTTGATCCCAGGACCCTGGGATCATGACCTGAGCTGAAGGCAGACACTTAACTGACTGAGACACCCAGCTGTCCCTATTCCAGAACATTCTATGCAGATATGTATAAATCTAGAAGTTATGCAGAATTTTGGAAGACAACATTTGATAGGAATGTTGTAAATAGATTACTTTTAGAGTAAGTACTCAAGAAATATTTATTGAGGAAAGGAATTAGTGTTTTTCTTTTTTATCCAGCAACCTGAAACCCTCTCTCACTTCCTATCTCATTATTATTCCTTTATTTACTGATGCATTTATTCACCACCTACTATTGTGCTAAAAACAATCTCTGCCTGTATAGATCTTATAATCTACTTGACTTCATTTTACACATTCCTTTTTTGTACAGGTTCTGAACTCATATTATTCATTCTTTCCAACAGCTTATGATTTAAAAGTATCTTTTAGTACAATACAGGAAACATTTGTCTTTTCCTTATTCTAACTCTCTCTAGTTTGTTTTTTACTTGAAGGGGGTAGAATCCACCAATAGACTAATTGCTAGGAAGCTTTTTAAAATAAGCTTTATGTATATACTTAAAATTATAAAATATAGTCTTAATCAGTTCCGCTGCTGAGAGTGTAACTGTGGCTCTTTCTCTTTACATTGTTGGTTGATTACTACCACAATTTATTGTAAAAATAGGATATTGAACCAAAATTGAACAAAATTGGCTGCTTAGAGACCTCCTTTTGAATGTTTATCAGATGGTGAAATTTGATAACTGATTGATTCTAATATCTATAAATTACTTTTAAAATTTTTTTTAAGTTTTATTCTACTTTCCTATTCCATTTTTCTTAGTAACAGCTTTATTGAGATATTCACATGCCATACAATTCACTCTTTTAAAGTGTACAGTTCAAATGGTTTTTAGTTTATTCACAGAATTGTGCAACTATTACCACAGTCAGTTTTAGGACATTATCATCATTCCAAAAAGAAACCCTGTACCTTTTAGCATTCATCCCCCATTCTTCTCATCCCCTCAACCCTAGACAACCACCAATCTATAGATTTGTCTACTCTGGACATTTTATATAAATGGAATCATACAATATGTTGTCTCTGTAATTGGCTTTTTGGATTTAGATCCTAATGTTTTTGAAGTTCATGCATGTTGTGACATGTATCAGTACTTCATTCCTTTTTATTGCTGAATAATATCCCAGTATATGGATATATCACATTTACCCATTCATCACTTGATGGACATTTGGGGTTTTTTGGAATATTGATGACTTTTTGCATACCACTTCTGGCTGTTGGCTTTTTGGCTATTTGACTATTAAGAATAGTAGTGTTGTTGGGGCTCCTGGGTGGTGGAGTCAGTTAAGTGACTAACTCTTGGTTATGGCTCAGGACATGATTTCAGGGTCATGAGATAAAGCCCTCCTTTTGAGCTCCACACTCACCATGCATGGAGTCCGCTTAAGACTCTTTCCCCCTCTCACTCTGCCCCTCCCCCCTCCCCACGTTTATGCACACACACTCTCTCTCTCTCTCTAAAATAAATAAAATCCTTAAAAAAAAAAAAAAAATTAGCCATGCTGGGGTGCCTGGGTGGCTCAGTCAATTGAACATCCGACTCTTGATTTCAGCTCAGGTCATGATATCAGGGTCGTGAGATCGAGCCCCACATTGGGCTCCACTCTGAGCATGGAGCCTGCCTGAGATTCTCTCTCTTCCTCTCCCTCTACCTGCCCCCCCCCCCCGCACTCACACTCTCTCTTTCAAATCTTTAAAAAAAAAAAAGAAGAATAGCAGTGCTATGAATATTCACATACAGATTTTTACGTGAACATGTTTTCATTTCTCTTGTGTGAATACTTAGGACTGGAATTGCCAGCTTAGTTATTATGTTCAACCTTTGAAAGAATTGCCAAATTGTTTTCCAAAGTGGTTGCACAATTTTTACATTCCCACCAGCAGGGTATGTGGATTCCACTTTCTCCACATTTCTCCTGCCAGCCAGTTTCTCCTCATCACCAATTTCTCCTCATTAATTTGGTTGTTTAATGCTTTTGTCCTAAAATTCATCTTTGTATTAATATTGCTAACCCTAACATTCTTTTCATTAGAATTTGCTGATGTGTTTTTTTCCACCTCTTTTTTTCATCCTTTGTTTGACATTCGTTTTAGGTGAATTTTTTGTAAACAGATTTGGCTGGAATTGTTGGACTCTAATCATGTGTAATTTTTACTTTTAATAGGAGCATTCAAATCATTCACATTTGTTATGATAACTAATATATTTGGGCTTCTGTCTTAGCCAGTCCCTCTGCTGGCCGTGAATGCCCTTCCCCCTGATCTTTGGTTGGCCCTTTGTTATCATTTGGATCGCAGCTTAAATTTCACTTCTTGAGAGTGATTTTCCGTGACAACCTAATCTCATTTAGTCACCCTGTCACTTCCTATCCTGTCAGTGTTTCAGTTCTCGGCATAGCATTTGTCACCATCAGATATTTTTCTATGAGAGTTCAGACCTTGTCTGTCTTGTTCAAAGCTGGTGCTTGCCTAGAACGGTGCCTAGCACATAGAAGATGTGCAAACATGTTTATTAAATGAATATTAAATATATCCTGTTTTCATTTTCTCACTCTCTGTGATAATGTTATATATTATACATAGATATAGTTTATTAGATTTCATATGTTTTCCCTCTTGCCCTGACTGCTTTGGCAGATTGATTGTTTTTCCTCATCTTCTCCCCAACCCCAGTATCACTAGTTAAAAAATGTCCTTCCTTTCTCCCTCTCCCCTTTTTTTATTAACCTCATATTTTAACAGTTATGTTTAGGGATGCCTGGGTGGCTCAGTCAGTTAAGCCTCTGCCTTCAGCTCAAGTCAGATTCCAGGGTCCTGGATCCAGCCACATATTGGGCTCCCTGCTCATCGGGGAGCCTTCTTCTCCCTCTGCCCCTCTGCCGGCTCATTCTCACTCTCTCTCTAAAATAAATAAAATCTTAAAAAACCAACAAAAAAAAACAAAAAAAAGTTATGTTTAAATCTTTAAATCTGCATTCTCTGTCAACATACCCAAAACAATGCCCCCTCTGTTGTTTTACTTTCTCATTCTAGCCAGCTTCCCGCCTCCGCCACTCCTGTCCCCGGTGAGGTGCGCCTCTCACTCTTCTGCACTTCACCCTTCCACTCCTGCTTCTAGGTTGTATTAGAACGATTTGGGGCCCTTTTAAAGTTTTTCCTTATACCTTTAAAAAAACAAAAACAAAAACCCTAACACTGGATATTTTTTTATTTTTTTGGTTTTTTTAAAGATTTTATTTATTTATTTCACAGAGAGAGACAGCGAGAGAGGGAACACAGCAGGGGGAGTGGGAGAGGGAGAAGCAGGCTTCCCACTGAGCAGGGAGCCCGATGTGGGGCTCGATCACAGGATCCTGGGTTCCTGACCTGCGCTGAAGGCAGGCGCTTAACGACTGAGCCACCCAGGTGCCCCAACACTGGATATTTATTGTTGCTTTTATACAAAATATAAATGAATAACAACATTAAATAAAAGTAAATGTGTAACATTAAAGGGAATGATAACCAACACTTTCCGGGTAGTGATTGCCTCTTGGGTAGAAGAGGAGGTGAAGATTAGGGAAAGGTCCATCGGAGTCTTCAACGTTAGTATTACGTTTAATTTCTTAAGCCAGACGTTGGCCTTGTACCTTTTCTTTTTCAATAGCTATAAGATATAGTTCACAATCACATTATCATTTATTATTATTGACCACACATTTTATTAGAGTCAATGATTGTATCAATCTCTGTCTTAGAATGTTTCTTCTGATAATAATTGGGTTTTTTTGGCTGGTGAAATTCCTTGAGTAATTTTCTCAGAAAAGGCACATAGGTGGTGTATTTATTTCCTATTGCTGTTGTAACAAATTACCGCAAACTCAAAACAACATAGATTTACCATCTTCTAGTTCTGGTGACCAGAAGTCCAAAGTGGGTCTTCCTGGGCTAAAATCAAGGCTCTGGCAGGATGTGTTCCTTCTGGAGGCTCTAGGGGAGAATCTAGTTTCCTTGCCTTTCCCGGCTTCTAGAGGCTGCCTGTGGTCTTTGGCTCCCGCTCCTTCCATTGTCTTTAAAGCCAGCAGTGTAAGATCTTCTAGCTCTTCCCTTCCCTACTCTTTCCCTCCTTGCCTTCTCTCTCTCCTTTCTCTCTCTTTCCCGCGCTCTCACTCTGGCACTTCTGCCTTCCTCTTTTGAGAACTCTTCTGATGATGTTGGATCCACATGAATAATCCCTATTGATCTTACCATCTCACAATTTTTAACTTAAACACATCTGCAGAGTCCCTTTAAGCATGCAAGGAGACATTTTCACAGGTTTCAAGAATTAGGATGGGGATATTTTGGGGAGTTATTATTATGCCTACAAGTTATATACTAAGTTCTTGTATGCTGAAAAGGTCTGGTTGTTGCAAGAGGGTGTGATCATCTTCATATTAAGGAAAATAGTTCCATCTTATAAAATAGAAGTATAAAGTTGTTTTTGTTTGGAAGTTCTAATATGTGTAGAGGGTTATTTATGAACTGTGGAGGTGGTAGGTGGACTGTGCCAATCACTAAACCCTTGTGTCCCAGCTCCGAACCTGTCTTCTGTGCTCCTCTCTGATGCTGGAGTTGGCTCTGCAACTACATTTCTCCTTTGCTACCTGGCTCCCTATTAGGTTCTGCCTGTAGAGAGAGATTGGAAAGCAAGAGGAAGGAGAAGGGACTTAACTTCTTCCTGATTGCCTACAGTTCCTTATTCCCACCCTGGCTTCAGCGACCTTTCTACCTTGTAGTCAGTCATAGCATCCTGCTATTATAAGCATTTTCTTTGGAGGGTTGGCATATGTGGCTCTTTTAGCTTACGTGAAGTACAGGTAATCACTCTTCCCTCTGTCTGGAACCTTGGAGTAAAGAAATTTCACCAGGATAGAACTTCCTTCATTACTCCTCCCTGACAGTTTGTAAGCCTTCTGAATCTGAAAACTCAAGTCTTTTTTTTTTTTTTGACAGAGAAATCTTTTGGAAGATGATTCAGACGAAGAAGAAGACTTTTTTCTGTAAGTTTTTTTTGTTTAATAGCTTTATTGGTGTTGTAGATGTAATTAACATCTAATAAAATGCATATAAAGCATATGAGTTTTGATACATGTACTATACACCTGTGAAATCATCACCAAAATCAAGTAATGAGCATAACCATCACTTCAAAAGTTTCCTCATACCCCTTGGGAATCTGTCACTCCCCCAATCCCCAGGCAACCACTGATCTGCTTTCTATCACTATAGTTTGATTTTTCTAGAATTTTTTAAATAAATGGTATCATACAGTATGCCTTTTTTTTTCTGGCTTCATTCACTTTGCATAATAATTTTGAGATTCACCTACACTATCACATGTACCAGTAGTTCCTTTTTATTTCTGAGAAGTATTCCATTATATGAATGTACTACAGTTCATTCATCCATTCACTTATTGATAGATATTTGGGGTGTTTATAGTTTTTGCTATCATGAATAAAGCTACTATAAGCATTTATGTACAAATTTTTGTGTAGACTTAATGCTTTCAGTTCTCTTGGGAAAATACTTAGGAGTTAGTTGAGTGGCTAGTATATTTTTACGGCTGTTTTCCAAAGTGGTGTACCATTTTATCTTCCCACCAGCATTGTATAAGAGTTCTAGTTGCTCTAAATCCTCATCAATACTATATATGGTCAGTGTTTTAATATTAGCCATTCTTACAGATATGTTGTGGTATCTCACTATAGTTTTAATTTGCATTTCCCTAATGACAAATCACGTTAGACATCATTTTTTGTGTGTATTTGCCGTCCTCGTAGCTTCTGATAAAGTACATGTTAAAATCTTTTGCCCAATTCTAAATGTGTCTTCTTATTCAGTTGTTTATGTATTCAAGATACAAGTTCTTTGTCAGGTATGTTTTACAGATATTTATTTTCAGTCTGTATCTTAATCTTTTCATTTTCATAACAGTATCTTTTGAAGATCAAACTGTTGATTTCGATGAAATCAATTTATTACAAATTTTCTTTGTTTTTGCTTATTTAAGAAATATATGCCAACCCCAAGTTCAATAAGATCTTCTCCTATATTTTCTTCTAGGAGTTTTATAGTTTTGGCTTTTACATTTAGGTCTATAATCTACTTCAAGTAAATTTTTATATATGGTTGAGGTAAGGGTAAAGAATGGATTTTTTTTTTCTTTTTGGCATATGGCTATCTAGTTGTTCCCCCACCATCTAATGAAAAGATTATCCTTTTCCCATTGAATTGCCATGATACTTTGTCAGTTAATTGATCTGATCAATGCTTCACAGTTATGATTAGAAAGGGCTGTGTTCGTACAGGCCTAGATTTGTATTTGCAAAGTCAGGAAGGCAGGCGTATATATATATATATATATATATATTTTAAAAGATTTTATTTATTTATTTGAGACAGAGAGAATGAGAGAGAGAGAGCACATGAGAGGGGGGAGGGTCAGAGGCAGAAGCAGGCTCCCCGCCGAGCAGGGAGCCCGATCCAGGGACTCCAGGATCATGACCCGACCCGAAGGCAGTCGCTTAACCAACTGAGCCACCCAGGCGCCCAGGCAGGCGTAGATTATTGCAGGAGTTTCCTCTGGAGATTCATGTAGAGGGGTGTGCCTGAGGAGAAACATTTGCCTCCCTCTTTGTTATAATGTTGCAGAGTTTTTGTAGAGGCTTTTGCTCCCCCAAATAAAAACATGTTATTAAAAGTAATTGACAGCTGTGAAGAAGTGAACAAAAAAGAGCCTGCCAGATAGGAAGCAGATCCATTAACAGAAAATAGTATCACTTTGGCCAAGGTCAGATGAAGTGGAAAGATAATTTCCTACATGTGACAAGATTTCCGAAGAGTCACAAAGCTCATTGCCACGGTGCCAATTATGGTGAAAAGCCTTAGAACTGGAGCAATAGCTGTCTGTCAGAAAGGAACTTAGGGTTGAACAGGAGGCCAGAAGCTTAAATAAGTGATTCCCTCATTGAAAGCTGGATACCCTTGTGAGAAACACTCAGTCTTCAGACCAGCAGTGTACCACTGGAAGTCCGCTCGCAAATAATGTACATCTTTCTGAAGGCCTGACAGCCAGCGCACACTTGCTCAAAATGCAGCTTCCACACACTGCGGTTCTGTCTGGGTGTTGAAAGGGAGACAAAACAAATACATTTTTTAAAAAATTAATCAACACCCAAGTTTATAGCAGCATTATTCACAATTATCAAAAGATGGAGCAACCTAAATGTCCATCAGCAGGTGAATGGATAAACAAAGGGTATATGGATACAATTGAATATTACTTGGCCTTTATTACTCAGTCTCAAAAAAGAAGGAAATTCTCACACGTTACAATGTGGATGAACCTCAAAGACGTTATGCTAGATGGAAGAAGCTGATCACAAAAGGATACATTTTACATGATTCCACTTATATGAAGTACCTAGAGTAGATGAATTCATGGAGACACAAAAGTAGAATGGAGGTTGCCAGAGGCTAGGATGAGGAGGAATGGGGGAGTTAGTGTTTAATTGGTACAGATCCTATTTTTTTCTTTTCTAATTTTTAAAAATTTTTTGTTTTTTATTTTTTAAAGATTTTTATTTATTTGACAGAGAGAGACACAGCGAGAGAGGGAACACAAGCAGGGGGAGTGGGAGACGGAGAAGCAGGCTTCCCGCGGAGCAGGGAGCCCGATGCGGGGCTTGATCCCAGGACCTTGGGATCATGACCTGAGCCGAAGGCAGACACTTAACTACTGAGCCACCCAGGTGCCCCTAGTTTTTTTTTTTTTTAAAGTAAGCTCTACACCCAATATGGGGCTCAAACTCACCACCCTGATGAGATCAGTGAGCCAGATCAGTGACCCTACTGACTGAGCCAGGCACCCAATCCTACTTTTTAAAATTTTTGTGGTTTATGCCTTATTCTCTATCTCAGAGGAATGATAATTACTCAAAACATCCAAAAGTTTTTATTTCCAGAATATTAAAATGGTTGAAATGATATAACACTTAACTAATAAATAATTTGAGAAATGTTGGTATTTTCGTAGACTCTTGGATTTCCCTTTAGCTTTGTTGGTAAGTTTAAGATGAGTAACGAAAAAAATACTAGTGTTTTGAATGGATTTTTCTCTATATCCATTCCTGATAATCAGCATTTTGTGATAACCTAATTCGAAGGTGAATTTACTTTTAGTGTTCTATAATTTCTCATAAAGCTCTTCCTAGTCACTGGCACTTGAGTTGTTATGGTGTTTCAGAGGTTAGTGATTAGAACAACCTGTGTATAAACAAAGGGTTATATAAACCCTATTTTCTCTGAAAATTTTAACATTCAGAAGAATTAGGTTAGTTGTGGCCAGCACCAAGTACCAGTAAAGTACAGATGTGATTAAATATCATTCGGTTCCAGCAATACCAGTAAAATGTGTTTTTTTATAATAAATGACTAATCCATGTTTAGAGTTGCGCTTGATTGTGTGTCTTTTCTATTTTTTTTCTTAATGCTCTCATTATGAATATGTACTTGGTATTTTGTTTTCAGAAGGGGACCATCTGGACCAAGATTTGGACCTAGAAATGATAAAATTAAGCAGTAAGTTCCTGAGATACTCATTTGCTTAAGTGATTATCATATTTCTGTGTGGACCCAGGGTTGGCAGTCTGCAGCCTATGAGCCAAATCTGGTTGCTGCCTATTTTTCTGAATAAAGTTTTATTGGAACACAGCCATGCCTATTTGTTTTCTTATCTATGGCTGCTTTCAGACTACAATGGCAGATTTGAGTAGTTGTGACAGAGACCTTACGGCCCAAAAATCTGAAATATCTATTATCTATCTGGCCCTTTACAGAAAAAATTTGCTGAGCCTTGATGTAGACTAACTATAACTGCTGGATTGTAAAAAACCAAATAATTCTTTTTATTTTCACAAAGCTACCTCTGAATAATGGCTAAGGAAATCCAGTTCCTGTGTTGGTTTCTCTTAACTTGATTACTTTATGTCAAATCCATTTATTTAGCATAATCTCAAAGTCCATTTTGGTTTTAAATCTATTGCTTGATTCCCATTTTCAGAATTAATAGGAGTAATATAATAGATTTAGTTTTTTTGAAGTACAATTTTTTTATATTCCTCCAGAATTTTTTCATATCTGTAACTTATCCTAATACCTATATTGATCTAAGATTTATAGCTAAGTAATTTTCAGTTTAAAGCTTTTTCTGTATATGTTGGTGGTGGTAGGTTGATGGGTAATGCTGTAGTAAATGTATCCAATGTTAGAAGGATCTGAGTCAGGACAATAAGGGAGAAGGAATGGGAGGAGCAGTGAAATAGCCCTGGAAACTGACCGAGTTTTGAAGACTAACTGTGGACGATAACTAAATGACCTGGATTCAGGATCTAAGGAGGGATAGTCATTATCACCTCATATACATTATCATCTCACATTTTCCATGGGTCCCGGAGTTTGGTCACTGCTTAGGTGGGCCCTCTGCACGGGGTCTCACAAGCCAGAAATCAAGGTGTTGTCTGGGCTGGGATCTCACTTGAAGCTCCTGACGAAGCTCAGGTAGTTGTTGCCAGAATTATTTTCCTTGCACATGTAGAACTCATGGTACCTGCTCCTTCAAGGCCAGCAGAAGAGAGTCCCTGCTGCTCCAAAGCTCTGATATGGCCAGTAAAGATACAAGGAGCTACTTAGATTCAGGCAGGTCATTATGTACATAGACCGTAAAAGGAAGAGTAGCCAATCTCTCTGGGTTCTTGTTCTACACACCAAAAATGATGACTCCAAAGCAAAAGGGGCTGCACGGCTACAATAGGAGTTGTAGGATACCCTGTTAAAAAGGAGCCAGTTCTGCACTGTAGCTCGGTGGTTTTATAGTCTTCAGATATGGCCTGCAGAAAGCCTCCAAACATCATCAGAACCTGGGAAGTTGTAAGAAATTGTCTTGTGACAGTCTTCAGGGAAATGAATGGGAGATGGCCTCACAAGCCATTCATCTTTTGTTCTGGGAGGATTAAAAAGCATGCAGGGTCATCAGGATACCATGGCAGAGCTATTTCTCTACCCACATAGTTCTTGTACCTAAACCATCTGGTAAAGAGGACTCCACTGATGACACGCTTGTTTTTTGTCCTGTCAGTATGCTTTGTTTCCTGCCTGATATCCTTCTGCAGAGTGAGCCTAGTACTGAGTATGGCTTATTGAGTCTTCTGAATATGATTTTCCAGATGAACCCAAGCCACTGCTGGTTGTACAGAATGGGCATTGCAAACAAAGTATCTGTGTTAGCAAGTGCCAAGCACATGCACACATGAATATGTTTATGTACATATTTAATTAGTACAATATCTTTGGTAATCACAGAATTTTAGAACAGTAAGGGATTATTGAGTAAGTATAATGGTTCTTACTCTAGAGCTAAAGGCTTGCCAGACTTAGAAGGTGATCAGTCATCAAAACATACATATTCAACCTTGTGGGCACAAACTCATAAATGCGTATTTAACCAGAGCATGACTCCGTGTGTGTGCCCAAAATGGCCCAAGATGGTGGAGCACAACCTACCACACAACTTGCCCATGGACAAATACCTCACATTAGTTGAGTAACCAAAATTGCTGGCACTGGTGAGTTTCTTTAAGCTGTGCTATCACTACTTAGTTTGTAACATTTTAATACAGGGTATTTCTTAACCTCATGGATCAGCAACATTGTTGCTTTGTTTGAATTTGACTGGCATGTTGACACCAGATTATTCCCACAAAAAATACTCAACATCACTTTTTATGGAAGATTTTTTTTGGTGAAAGATTTGAAATATCCACATGCCTGTGTAAAATGGAGGATTCTCTTTGGAATGTTTTCTTTGCTTTTAAGTTAAATAACAGCTTTATAAATGCAACTCTAGTGAATTACAGGCATTCTCTGTTAGGGGTAGGTAATTTCCTAACTATAGTCTTGGTCCAATCAGTTTAACTTTATAAAAAGGACCCCAAGGAATGTTCCATGATGCAAGAGAGAGAGAGAGAGAGAGATATGTGGTTGCAAAAATACAGCATAACTTTAAACCTTCTTTTGTCAACACTACCTTAAAAAGCCACAAGATGGGGGTGTTAACTATGAAAATAAATATTTTCTTTGGAGTATTTGTTGCAGAGCAGGATTTTTTTTTTCTTAAAAGAAGGGCACTGACATTAAGCACATGCTAAGTGTTAAGCATTGTGCTAAGTGTTTAAAAAACACTGTTATATCTAATTCTCACAAGTGAGAGATGAATATTTCCATTTTAAAGGTGAGAAAATAGGAGGCTCAAGGAGGCTTGCAACAGACACTACTATATCATGCAGTTTCCCTGTTGATAATTGGAATAGAGACATTTCAGGAATACAGGTGCTGTCAGGCCCTAAGGATGATTTAAATCAACATTGAAATACAGCTTTTCCTTTCTGTATATCTTTATCTTTTCCTGGATATGTGCTCTCTTGTGTCCTTTCTTCTACCATATGACTCTCCTTCAACCGGAAATGATACAAATCTCCACACCCTCCTTTACAAACTTGTTTTTCCTTTGAGTTCTTAATTTTCTATTTTAGTTAATAGCATTATCTCCTGACACTCAGTTGCTCAAATTACAAATCTCTCTACCCTTTTCCTGCTTCTACCCTTTTCTTGCCTCTACTTAGAGGCAAAAAATATATTCTTTAAAGAATAAAGAATTACTTGCTAGTAATCCAGTGCATTTTAAACATTTTTTGAGTTGTAAGAACCATGAGTTCACTTTATTTCTCCTTTTAAATATTTCATTGGAATGACCGTTTTATGAAGTAATTTAACGTAATTTTTGTCTAACAGAACAGAGGAAAACTAAACACTTTAAATTATTAAACATTTCTGTGTTTGTGTACTCAGGGTAACTCCTGAGTGAGAGTAGGCAGCTAAGAACTAATTAGATGAATGAACCAATGAAGATTAAGTCTTTATTAAACAGTCTGAAATTTGATTAAAAAAGGCCCTCATCACCTAACATAAAGGAGGAAATTATATTTTCATTTTGAAAAACAGCAACAAATGTTTCCTTTCTGCTCCCTCTTGGGTGCTTCAGAGCCTTCCCAGCTGTGCCCATGTCTTAAACCTGTTTGTTTAAGAGAAAACTGATGAGCAGTGAACAGTTAACACCCACAGAACATCACGTACATTTCCATTTTGGAAACTCAGTATTTTCATAAGCTAATCACACACCCAGGCAAACTCCTTTGTTAGCCTTAGTGTATAAACTACAACAAAAGTAGGTTATAGCTGTGTCTATGACATGCCTCAGTAGCCTGTGGAAAAGAAAATGAAACTGATTATTTAGAGTCAAGCTATTTGACTAAAATCTGCAGTTACTGAACATTCTGACAGAGATTTGCAGGAACAGGGCTAAATAAACTATCTTTAAGTTGAATATGACTTTTACTTATAGTATCTTTAATTTTCTGAGTGCTCAAACCCACAAATGGAAGGACTGTGCTACACAGCCTTAACTTAAACATTTTATAGTTGAATACTTGTCTGAAAACTTGCTATTTTCTATCATGGAAGTTTTCTAATGAAAGTTTCAAAAATTATAAAATGTTCAAAGGAAAAAATAATTTTTAAATCTTTCTTTTAAACTAGTGTTCAGAATCAGGTGGATGAAGTTATTGATGTCATGCAAGAAAATATTACAAAGGTAATTGAAAGAGGGGAGAGACTAGATGAACTACAGGACAAATCAGGTACAGATACTTCATATATTTCTCGATACTATTTGTGGGGTTTTTTTGTTTTTTTTTTTTACTATTTGTGTTTTGATAGTTTATTTCTCCTCCCATTTCTCTAGCCAGAGTTTAGGAATCTTAGCTTAGGAAAATATTTGGTCCTTAAGTTTGTGATTTTAGTATTTTAACTTTAGCTCCCTTTATTTGAATCATCTAATTGCATTAATTATCGGGTTGAAAATGGAAAAATTTTAAATTTATTGTTTAACAGTTAGAGTAAAATTGTTTTTGCCTTATTATGTTCATGTGCACTGTATTTCTTTTCTCATGATCTCAAGAAGGAAAAGTCTAATCACTTTTCAACACTTATGTCAAACTTCATCTGATATTTTTATCTTAGGCTTTCTCTGATAACAGTAACATTTCTTTATTGACAGATGTTAGTCTCTGTACTTGTAACAGTTGCTGGCACATGTTAGCTTCTCAAATACTGTTTCAGTGATGAATGGCTAAATACCTCACTCATCCTTGAAAGACTTATCGAACCACAGAACTTACTTAACCACTTTTAAAATTCATTGTTTTATTTCAGACTGTTTCACGGTTTATTTACCCATTGGCCTGTTAATGTTTGAGTTGTTTCAGATTTTTTTCACTATTAAACAGGTTTATAGTGGGCATGCTTGTACATGTCTCCTTGTGTGCATGTGTGAAAGTTTTTTCTAGGGTATGTAACTAGGAATAAATTGCTATTTAGTAGGGGACAGATATTTTCCGCTTTACTAGATACTGTCAAATTATTCTTCAAAGTGATTAAATCTGCTGATTTATATCTTTACTAGCTATGTATGAGAGTTCCTGCTGTTCCACATCCTCAATAAAACTGATATTGTCCCAGCAAAAATAAATAAATAAATAAAATTCGTTGTTTTACTTCAAAATCAGTCACTTTTTGTATCTTCTAAGAATCTACATTTTCCACATGTAAATTTTTTTTCCATAGGTGTGTCAAGTATTTGAATTTTTAAAGAGTATTTTCTTACCAGGATTCATAAGTTTACGTGAAAGCATTGAGGCCCTGGGAATAATGACCTACAGCCATTTTTTGCCCCCGTCCCCCAATACAGATTGCCAGAGTTTGTGGGTGGAGGAAAGGGAGGATGTTGTTTTCATGCTTAAAAGGGAATACATTTGCAGAAGTAGAAATTAATATTTTCTTGTCTTTGTGTGACTAGATAAAAGAATCCTGTTATGTCGTTTAATCCTTCTCTCCATCCTCTATGTGATATAGAAAGCTTATCGGATAATGCAACTGCTTTTAGCAACAGATCCAAACAACTTCGAAGGCAAATGTGGTGGCGTGGATGCAAAGTAAGTCAATCAGAAGACACTGGATAAGTTGCCCAGCATCTCAGGTGGTCTTCAAAGAATAAAGGGCTTCTAGATCTGAAGCCGTGTGAGGACAGGGACTACCACTGCCTTGTTTATTATAGCTTCTGAACTTGGGACATGCTGGGACTCAGCAAATATTTGTTGAATTAATTAATAGCTTTGGGGACAGGAATAACTAAAGGAATCAAGCAATTCCTAAAAGGATGTTTTCATGGATTTCTTCATAGAAAGTATCCCACATTTTATTAGTAATTTAGCTACTTGTACACTTACTACCTTGTAAGAAATATAAATTTTTCATGTAATTTATTATTAGTACCTTTTTGGAGCATCTTATAACATTACATAGAGATATTAAAAAGATGGAGTGGAAGCTAGAGAAAAATATAATTTTCTGTTGGAAGGGAAAAAATAAAAGCAGTTTGTATGTCAGAATCCATTATGAAAAATGAGGCTTAAAAAAAATCTATTATTCCAGAGAAATGTTTAACAAGGAAAAACATGAGAATCAAAATATACACTAATATATTTTTGCAAAACATTTTATAAAAATGAATTTGCCTCTTGGGCGCCTGGGTGGCTCAGTTGGTTGGGCGACTGCCTTCGGCTCAGGTCATGATCCTGGAGTCCCGGGATCGAGTCCCACATCGGGCTCCCTGCTCGGCAGGGAGTCTGCTTTTCCCTCTGACCCTCCTCCCTCTCATGCTCTCTGTTTCTCATTCTCTCTCTCGCAAATAAATAAAATCTTTAAAAAAAAAAAAAAAATGAATTTGCCTCTTAAATATGGCTACTAAGCATTAAACAGAAAATGTTTAAGATTTTATAGTGAATTTCATGTCACACAAGCAGTTTCTTTTTCTTCCCAATTCCATGTATCATTTTTGACTTTGTTGAAAATCTTAGACATAAATTCATTGTTTTTAATCTCTCATTTTCAGGTTTAGTGATAACTTTCTAAACTTGACATTGCCTTATCCTAAGGATTTCTTCCAAGAGTTGCCGTGGTTTTACTTGTTTTTATCTGTTGACCTGTTGAATCATCTTACTTTCAGATACAGAACCGAGGAAAGAAACATGTTTCATTGTTCCCCTTGTCTAGAATTTTAATTTTTGCTTAAATTTTCATTCTTTAAAGAATAAATTTCCCATTTTCTTTAAGTTTTCCATTTTTATAGAAATTCTCTATAGCCTGGTTTGGAAGAACAAAGGGTTATGAGCCACTCACTTCCTTTCCCCATACATACACATGACCCATTCATGTAGCCACAAAAAGATGACCATAATGTGCATTTTGCCTAGCTTTTTTTAGCCATTTCTAAAGATTGTTGTTTTGCCTTTTCTGGATTTCAGATCAGAGGAACAGTATGCTTTATTTTTTTTAACTGAGTTTTTAAGGAGAAAAATTGAATTATATTTTTAAATTATATTTGAATTATATTTCTAAATAGTCCCTCTATCACTGCCACTTTCTGGTTTGACTGTGATGAGTTAGGAGAGGCTAGGGAAAGAGATACAGGGACAGAAAACAGAGGTTGCCAGTGGCTAAGGGTAGGGAGGTGGATACTGACTATAATAGGGCATGAGGGAACTTTTTGGAGTGATGGACATGCCTTATGTTTGACTGATGGTGGTGGTTGACAGCTATACATTTGTCAAAACCCACCAAGATGAACTTTAAAAGGGTGAATTTTATTCTAGTTAAAGTATATTTCAATAAACCTGACTTTAAGTAAATGAACAAAATTATCCAGTAGGTGAGGAGGGAGAATTTCAACATTGTTTTGTTATCATAATTAAAAATTTTAATAGGCACCTGGTGTCCAAATTGCAAAGCTTCCTTGTATTCTCTTGGTCACTTTGTTCTTGTCATAAATGCCACTAAAAATGTTACCAGTAGCTTTAGTTTAGAAACATTAAAGCTACTTCTGGTTGCTATTTCTAATACTCAAGTGTTTATAGTAGATAGGTATCTTTTTTTATTAATGAACCATCTTTAATCAATTATCTGTGAAAATGTTTGATGAAAACAGACTTGCATTTGAATTCATCAGGAAAATCAAACCAATTTATAGTTTATGTCTTTTAGGATTAAATGAGGAATGTGACAATTTTATAGAGAGAGATGTGATCTGAAAATACTAAGCAGCTAAGGACTAATCTTAAGGTTTCTCTTCTCAACTGTGAAATTGGCAGAGTGCTCTTAGGCAAGTTATTTATTAAATGAGGTTATTCACGAAGAATCTAAATTATATTCCTCAAAATGGAGACAGAAATGCCACGAAGAGAGTAAGGAACAAAAACTAACAGAATTCTCATATACTTTGAGAGTAAGTGCTATAAAAAACGCTGCCTTATGTGGAGAGAATGAATTGTGTTAGATACCTGTGTTATTCATCATATCCTAACACTTGTGAACAAAGTTGCTAAAATGTCATACTTTTCTTGGTCTCGTATTAGAAATCAGCATGAGAAATCATAGACACAATGTTCAGGCCAATGAGGGCTTTGATTCTTACTGTTTGCTGTGCAGTGCAGCCTTGAACAATAAAATCCAGGCAAAAACCCCTAAATTTGGGAACTCTGATTATTTATAAAAAGATGCAAATAGCCAGCAAGTTCACATGATAAAAAATTGGACAGGCTTTCAAGGGATGAGCCTATTCATTGATGAGTTAGTATGATGTAATAAGTAGCACAACAGATAATCTTGGCTTTATTAACAAGTCAAACATTAATACCTATCTTATGCCTTTTGTGTGTTGTAGATAAAAGCCATCATGGCTTTGGTTGCTGTTATCCTTTTGCTAGTGATTATCAGTAAGTATTTACTGGATTAGTAATTTGGGGGGGCTATCATTTGTTTTAGAGTTGATTCTAATTTCTCTTTTAACTTATTTTCAGTTGACCTAGTATGAGTAATGTCAGGTTTGAGTAATGACTTCTGACCCAGGTCAGGACCTCTTAACCCACTAGCGTCTGTGGATCTCTGAAAATGTTCTTAAATTGTATGAAAAATTGTATGTGAATATGCATATGCACATTTTTATTGGGAGAGAGTCTGTATCTTTTATCAGATTCTCAGAGAGTCCTGCCTACTCCCCACCCCCACCGGCAAATACAGGGCTAAGCTATTTGTTCCAGGCCCATCTTCTGTTAACTTCAGGTATGGAAGCTTGTATTTCATAATACTGTGTTTGGAGGACAAGCCCAGATAAATTTTCTCCAGATGATGGTTTTTTGTTTTGTTGTTTTGGTTTGGGATTTGAACTTTATTTCAATCATTAAAGCTTAACTCTTGTCCTTTCTTTTTTTCCATAATGTTCTAATTAAAGTCAGATCATTTTTACTACTTCCTCCTTTCCAAGGCCTCTTTACCTGTGTTTGTAGGGATTTTATGAAGATTTGTAAAGTGTCTCAAAATAACTATTTGAAAAACTCCATGGTGATACCCTCAGAAAAAGGTTGTTACAAAGAAATAGTGTTAATCCTCATTGTTCGTGGATTCTGTGTTTATGACTTCACCTAAAACACTGATGTGTAAACCAGAAATCAGTCCTGGAGGTGCTTCACCGCTCGTTGGCAGCTGTGTCCGGAGTGGTGAAAAATCTTGAGTCTCCCAATGTGCACGTTCCCAGCTGACGTCTAACGAGGCCATGCTCTGCCTTTCTAGCTTCAGCTCTCATAAAGTAAACAAGTGTCTTTCTAAGTCTATTTAGTGCCACGTTTCTCACATTTTTGTGCATTTTGTTCGTGATTTTACTGTTTAAAGTGGCCCCCAAGCATCATGCTGACATGCTGGCTAGCATTGCTAAGCTCAAGAAGGCAGTGACAGGCCTTCTGGAAAACACCTGTGTTAGATAAGCTTCGTTTAGGCATAAATTACAGTGCTGTTGGCCAGGAGTTCAGTGTTCGTGAATCAACAGCATATATGGAAAGGTTATCTTTGAACAGAAACACAAGGTTATATATTGATTCGTTGACAAAAATGTAGCCAGAGGCTTGCAGGAATTTAGCCCTGTATTTTCCCTGGGAACAAGGGTTTATTATTCACTAATTCAGTGTTTGTAGAGAACATAACTACTGTAGATACCAAGATTCAACCATATATTTATGGTGGATAATTTGGAAAATGTGGAATAAAGCATAAAGAAGAAAATAAAATTCAGCTGTAATCCTACTATACAGAGATAGCCACTGTTAATATAACTATCATATATACTTCAAGTTTTTTCCTATTAAGATATTAAGCATGTTTTTCAAAAACTAACATATACTTTCTAATAAATATGTTTAATAATCTGGGAAAATATGTGTAACATTTAAAAAAATATTGTAGCAGCTGTATGCTATGGTAATATCATAATCTATTTGATCAAAATGCTAATTTAGTGGCACCTGGCTGGCTCAGTCAGTAGAGCATACGACTCTTGGTCTCAGGGTTGCAAGTTCGAGCCCCATGTTGGGTGTGGAAATCACTTAAAAATAAAATCTCTAAAGAAAAAATGCCAATATTAGACATTTAGTTTGTTTTATGATGTTTTTGCTTATCCACTCCCATCTGTTATCTTTCATCTCAGATAAAAGTTCCTTCCTGGGACTTCTGGGTGGCTCAGTTGGTTAAGCATCTGACTCTTGATTTCAGCTCAGGTCATGATCTCAGAGTTGTGAGATTGAGCCCTGCACTGGGCTCTGTGCTCAGTGCTCAGCGGGGAGTCTGCATGAGGTTCTCTCTCCCTCTTCCCCTCCCCGCCCGCCCCGCGTGCACACGTTCTCTCTCTTAAAATAAATAAATAAATAAATCTTAAAAAAATAAAATAAAAAGTTCGTTCCTCATTACCTATTTCCAAAAGTAGACAGCTACATTTAGGAATATTGTTTTTAACATACCATCTGAATCTGATTTTGATACGTTCCATTTTTCATTTTTCTCTTGCAGTTCTTACAGTCTTGAAATACCGTGCTTGATTTGGTGACAGAGATCTTCATTACACAAAATCTGGGACAACAATAATAAAAGATTGCTGCATAATTTAAATGAAACTTATGTATATAACTTTCAAAACTTCTTTTTCAAGAAACTAAGAGGCAAATATCACTTCAAATTGGAGCATTGAGAATGTCCAGTTATCTTCTTCCCTTCTAACAAAATGTGTTTTTAAAAATTATGTTTAAGGCAAAGATAACCAGCCTCTATTTTGCCATATTCCAAGGATCTAATTTGAAACTAGATACTTGCCAGTTCATTGTTTGTACATGTAATTAAACACTGATCACAATATTTCATACTGTTATTATAAGGACTTGCATTATTGCATCGACATGGGGGTCAAACTGGGAGTCCAGAAGCCTATGTAGAGTACCAAAACATTATGCTAAAAACATGCATAGCCATTCCATCAATATTTGCAAGATTCTTCTCACATTACAATTGCTTTGCAAGCAATATCCACATGTTTATGGGTGATACAAAAGCTAAATGTTGTAAATTTTGCTGCCTTCAGCTATAACTAAAACATTCCAGTAAACCTATTTTTGACTGTAAAAGGGAATGTGTAGTAATTTTTTGGCATATGGATTATGTCAATGGAAAATTTAAACAATACAAAAGGCATAGTATGGCACCATAAAACTGGAGATAATAAAATTATTGGAGAACATCATTGGAGTGTTTGAAAATGAACAGCATGGTCCATTCTGTTTCCAGTTAGCCTCCAATAAGGAGGGGCCAGACCTAATGTGAAAAAATGAAATCCACAGGTTAACTTATTCTCTGATTTCATTGATAGCTTCCCTCTTTAACTTCCAACTAGTCCCTCTGCCAGAAGTGCTCAAAGTAGCAAAATCATTTGCTTAGCATTTGCTACTTTTGCATTCTCTGATTATCCCCCGAAAGATGCATGTTGTACAATCAAGTGTCAAATTAGCCAACAGTGATGAGTATAGAAAGTCAGGAGATAGTCCTGCATCAGTCAGTAACCAAATAGCTAGAGTCACCATTAATCTAAGTCTGTTTTTACAGTAATAAAATGTATTGTTAACATTAAAATGTGCCAACCTCCTTGTGTTGTCTAAACAAGTCAAAGTGAAAAGACATAGTCCTCAAATGTGTTCGAGGAGGAAGCTTTATAATAAAATGGGAGGTTCTGCAGAAACTTGTGCACATGGATGTGTTGACTGTATATACATATAAAACTAAATTTGAAATATGGTTAATAGAAGAACCAGTATTTAGATAGGAAAGAAAAATGATCCTGTATAGGTTTTATTTCTTTGGTCATTTTAATTCAGAATGTATGAAACATAGAATCTGTTTTGTTTTGTTTTGTTTTTAATTCTACAGGATTGGTACTAAGAGGCAAAAATGTTCTGTTTAAATGGAAAGAAATATGAAGGGAGAAAGCACATTAGGAGATAACTCAAGACACCTGCAAGTTACGCTAAATTTTATAGTCTGGTAACATTTCAAAAAAGATAAAGGTCTTACATACTGTGGGGTATTGTCACTGGTCTCTCTACTCTTCGTAAATGTCAATTAATGTGAATAACAATAAATACTAAATTCTTTGACAAAATAGGATGCCCAGGAAAATGAGCATTTTTAGAATCTGAGTAGCTAATACAGTTCAGGAATGGAAATGTTTTAACGGGATGGGCAGAATCAGTCCTAACATACATATGTATGTCTTTTATTTGGGATTGGCACTAGATTCATCAGTGGTTAATTTTCTATTGGTTGGGGGAGAAATCTGATTTCTCCATGACTGCAGTGAAGATGAAGATTATTTCTCAAAAAGAATCCACGTTTCCAGTGTTTCTTTTAATAAAGTATTCCACTCTTAAATATAAAAAATAAAATTATAAAATTATTTTTTTAATTTTAACCATAAAAAATGAAGTATTTATATGACAGTGTCATATATATGTCATTCTCTTTGTATTTAAATATATGTGGCTGTCAGAAATACTGGTGGCGGGCATGTCTGTGTTCTGGTAGTGGCTTGATTCACAGTTTATCCTTTTGTCTTTCTTGGTCTTCATTAATCCTGAGACCCTTAAAATGGCTGGCATGTTAATGACTTTACTGTGGTAATCTTAGAGACATGAGCCTTCTTACAATCAAAAACAAAAGAAAAATACGATGTTCAAACTGATGTCAGGCCTACCTTCCTTCCTTCCCTTAATCATTCTTTTTCTCATTCAGCTCAGATCATCCTACACTTGAAAAATGAAGTTTTACCACTATCAAAACTATCATTATTTAACAGCAATGAAGATCAACAGAAAAATTCAAGTAGCTTTGTAAATACTAGTTGGTACCTAGTGAAATGAGGTCACTATTTTTATAATGCCTGAAACATACCCTTACGATTTATGTTTAATTACTGAAGCCTGTTGCCCTGTAGCAATTTTGTGATTATATCACTGACTGACTCCTTCTGACGATAACCCAGTGTCACCAGTTGAGCGTTCTTTTGGCTTCTCCATCCTGACAAAGCTCACTGAAAATTGCACTCCGATTTTATGAACTTGGGGATTTCTTTGATTCAAAGAAAGCTCAATACTGAAAATGGAATATCTAAATGGAGGAGGGATAATTAGTACACGTCAGATAGAGAAATACATGGTGTTTGTGCTCCTGCAGATCACTTACCATACAATCGCTTTGCGCTAGAAGATGACTTGAGCATTTCTACAGCAAAATTTGACATCGTTCAATTCTGTGTAGCAAGAATAAAAAGAAATTGAAATTTCTCGTCAGTACAGTCTTCAACATGCTTATTTCCATCAGCTTTGTCACCCACACTTACTCTATCTACACCTGTCAGTGTATACACTGATTTCTAGAAAACGTGCAAGAAGTTGTTTTTTCATGTTGAGAAGGGATGCCATTAGAAGAGGTCCTTAATTGTATTGAGTCAGAGTATTACCAAGTCAAGGATAGCTAACTGTTCTTTCATTAGTCTAATTTTGTGTTTTCACAATGGAAATGCGATTGAAGTCAATTTTATTTTTCTGTGAGTGTGGAGTAAGGGCATGAATTGGTCCAAGAGCATTTATACATTTGTTTTAGAATGCATTGTAGTGCTTATATTTGTGCAGGCACTGAGTCCTAAGGAGCTGAAAGATGCCCTGCTTCTCAATCTATCCACTGCTTTTTCCATGTTGTAGACAAACAGAACCATACGTCAGACGGATGTGGGGCTCGGGCTGTCTTTGTAAGTTTGATTTGGTCTTCCTCTGACTTTTTCTGAAAATCGAATAGAGTAAGGGATGGGGACACAAACTCTGAATCTGGCTCGTGTTTTATTATAAGAAACTGCTTGGGGGGCAGGGGGAACGAAAGAAACTGCTTGGAACAGGTCAGTAGGAATTGAAAGCATGACCGACGCAATTAGAGTGGGTAAGTGTAAGCTTGTGAAAGCACAGGTAATACCATATTTGTGTGTCTCCACAGTGCCCAGCACAATGCTGTGGACCTGGCAGTTTCTAGATCAGTGTGCCCAGGAAACCACAAAGACAAGAGTCCACTTCCATAGTCCTCACCACAGAGAGGACATGATCACATAATATGGCCTTTGGACTTTATCAGGAGATAGTAATGCTCTTTTAACAATAATTGGGTATAGAAAAATTCTGATTTTATAGTATTCCATCAGGTTCTTCTCATTTGAGGAAGTCTTAAATAATGATTTGATTTGCAAGGCTACAAAGTCAATTGCATATCAGAGATTTTAGTAAAATGTTAAAAGTCAAAGTATAAGAAAATTCAATCACTTGACTTATGCTTTGGGTATGTGTTGGTTGAAATTCCACGCTCTTCTATTTAACCATTTTGAAAAGTGCCTTTGCTGTTTTAAGATGTATGGTGGAGATAAGCAAATGTAAATGTCGTGTGCCCTGTTCTTTAGCTCCTCTGTTCTTCATAACCATTCTTACCGGTGTTGCAAAGTTTAGAACCTTGTGTTCCTATCAGCTATGTACTTGTAGCCCCTCCATAATAAACAGTAAAATAAATTATTTCATAGAAAACAAAATTAAGCACTTTGGCTTATTCAATATCTGTTACTTGTTGCCTTCCCTTCAAAGCGTAGTTCACTTAAAGTAACACCTGGCTAATACCCTGATTTAACCTGTCCCAGCTTCCCAACAGAGTACACGGTGGTGGCGGGGGGCGGGGGGGGGGGCGGCGAATAAGAGAAAGATAAAGTACTCTATCACCAAAAGCTATGCCCAATGCACAACCCATTGATGGAATCAAGGAGGAAATTCTCTGTAAAATCACTGAGTCTCACCTGTGGAAAAAACAGTGATGGAATACTCGGGCTTTACTTCTCATGTCTGCTTGAAAGAGAGGAAGAAGGACACATTCTCTTAAACTTAGACATTCCAGTGAGAAAACCTGATGTAGCCCTCAGCTGCTTGGTGCTACTTTTAGAAACAACCAGAGTGGTGGTCATAGTCTTCAACCTGCCTCCACCTACCTACACACTAAATTTCATCTTTCTAATCCTCCGAAACGGTCTGGCAGGGGGAGGATTTTGGGGGCAGACTGTACCCTGAGATGTAAAGTGCTGTAGTTAGGAATGGAGGTGGGAAGCACCGTGGCAACTGCATTCTGAAAACGATAGTGTTTAATCCAGTCATTGAATGTGTGGGAGAACCAGTCAGGAAGGTCAGATCTGTTCCTGAATCCCACAGATTCGTCACACTTGGCGAATGCCTATTAAATGCTAGAAACTACTGTAGGGCGGGTGAGCAGCAGCCTGCTTTTCAGCTGCAGGTATAGGAAGGGTGCTCACTAGTCGCCACATGTACAACTGAGCAGGGCCAAGCAAGGGCGGTGCACTTACTTACCCTATGTATTGAGTAATGGGTCAGGCCCTCGTCTGAGGACTCTCGACGACGCACTTGGGATCTGTGTAGTAAGGGAAAGAGGATGTCCTCTTGGATCCTCCCCAGCCACACACAAATAGGCTATTGTTTCTACCTTCTTAATAACCCCAACCAGCTCGTCCTCCAACTCACCCCGTGAGCTTCCACCTCATCTCTCTGCAACGGTCTTTGGAAGACTTTGCCAATGTTTGCGGTCTGTAGTTCTTTTTCCTTCATTCCCTTCAACGGGTCAGCTGAGCCTTTGCTCCCACCCTCCACCGAATTTACTCTTGTCAGAGTCGCCATGACCTCTGCATTGCGAGATCCAGGAGTCCACTCAGGCCTCCTGGTCCCACTGTGGCAGCCTTTGATGTGATTGATTGCTCTCTTCTCCTAAACCTCGCTTCCTGGGCTTGATGTCTTCCTACCTCCCTAGTTGCTCTTCTTCTCCCCAACTCTTAACCTTGCACTGCTCCAGGAGTCTGCTCTGGGTCCGCTCTCCACACACATCCCCCCTGGAAATCTTACCTCATCTTAGACTTTGAAATGGCATTTATGGGCTGACGCCCCAAACTTACGTCTCCCATTTGACTTCTGAATTTAGACTCCTCTAATACTCTACTTGACATCTTCATGATTACTCATTTCAGATTTAGCAGGTCCGAATCAAAATTCCAATCTGCTCCCCCAGACCTACTCCACAAGCATTCCTTCCCATCTCAGTTGATGACAGCTGAATCCTTCCACTTGTTTATGCCAAAAGCCATAGAGTCATACTCCATTTCTCTCACAACCCACATCTAATTGGTCAGGAAATCCTTCTGGTTCGACCTTAAAATACAGCACAAGGGGCACCTGGGTCAGGCTGTGCGCTCAGCAGGGAGCCTGCTAGGGATTTTCTCTTTCCCTCTGCCCCTCCTCTTGCTCTCTCTCTCTCTCCCTAAAATAAATATAAATAAGTCTTTTTAAAAAATACAGCAAGAGTCTGGCCAGTTCTCATGTGTCTGCTGTGACCACCTGGTCCTTGGCTTATCATCCTCTCTCACCTGCAATACTGCAACCGCTTTCCAAGTGGTCTCCATGCTTCTACCATTCCCCCTCCCCGTAGCTTGTTCTCAACAGATCATGGACAGGATTCTTTCAAAGTGTAATCAGACCACGTCTTTGCTCAAAACTCTCCAATGGCTTTCCATCTTCTTTAGAGTAAAAGCCAAAACCCTTTTGGTGGCATGTAAGTTCTCTCACGATTTATCCCAAGTTCCTTTCTGACCTCTTTGCCTGTCCTTCCCTTGTTCACTGCGCTGCAGCCTCACCAGCCTCCTCACTGTTCCTCAAACACACTAGGCATGGTCCTGCCTCAGGGTCTTGTGCCTGCTGTGTCCCTGCCTGAAACGTCCCTCCTCAGAGAGCTGTGTGAATGATTCCCAGGTTCCAAGTCCTTGCTCGTTCCAACTTTGCAAAGAAGTCTCCTTGAGTCACCATCCAACCCCCCTCTATTCTTCCAGAACAATTAACCCTTCTAACGCTTTGTAGTTTATGGTCTTTCTCCATCCATCCAAATGTAAGCTTCATGAGGAGAGAGGTTTTTGGTCTCATCTGTTCTCCAATGTATCTCATACTACTCACTAGGACGGCAAGCGTCACACTGAGTGCTCAAATAGTTGTTGAATGGATGAGTCAATGATCCTGAAGAAGCAGAGGAAGACCATGATTTTGAAAATGATGTACTACAGGAACTAAATGAATGTTTAGAGTACCTCGGCACCCATGAGAAGATGTAAGATATGATCTCCGTAATTCAGAAAGTGAGAAAGAGGGAAAAGGTGAGATGAAAGAAGAATTAAAGGAGTTGTGAAGGCAGGTCAGCCAGAAGGGGAGCAAGTTACAATAAGCAAGGATTGACAAGAAACAAATTGCAACTCAAATACTAAGCGCTTTACTGAAGCAGTAAGTAGAATTAACTAAAGAAATTCAGAGCTATGGAGAAGAGACTCAAGAAGCCCTCACAGAACACAGATGAAAAAGACCAAAAATGTAAATGGAGACAATGGTGGCAGCTCTAGGAGACGGAAACAGCAACCACTAAGAATGGGACAGTGTTCCTATTCCAATCAATCAATCCAGCAAACTTAAACTTTGAAAAAGTCCAGTGGGACAAAGGTTTTGTCTTCTAAGAAAGGACCTATTAAGATACATTGCAGCGGAGTATATAAATCATAAGATTAAAGAGGAAAATCCTGTAAGTATCGAGGCAGAAACATGGGCCACTTACAAGGAACAAAAAAGTAGGCTTGCCTCAGTATTCTCTAACACTAAATTCTAGAAATTCTAGAACACTAGAAAAACATCCATGGAGTCGAGAGGATTGAACTATGACTCAAGGATTTTATAGCAGTTATCACTGACGCATGAAAACCAAACACACACACACACACACACACACACCATTAGAAACATGAGGGCCCAGGAAATAAAATATTCTTGTCTCTTTCTTGAAAAAAAAAAATACTGGAAAACCTACATGGTGCAGATAGCTAAGACAAATCAAAATTGAGAGTTAAAAAAAAATTCCGATTATTCCACTCTTCTACTTAAAACCCTTTGATGGACTCTTCATGTCCTTGCGGTAAAAACTAGACTCTTGGTCCCATCAGTTGCTGCCAGGATGGCATACCTCATTTGAGTCTCCACAGGTCACAGCCCACTCAATCCCTTTATTAAAGACTCCTTGATTTATTTTAACAAAGGTGTGGACTGGGCTTAGAGAAGCTATAAGGGGCAGTGCAACACCTGGGTTTGAAGGGATGAGGGAAGGGAGAGGTTACCAAAACTTGGAAGGAGAAAGTCACATGAACAAGGCTATATTGGCTTTTGGTCAAGGGAGGCTCAGCCAGCCTAGCGTGATCTTACAGTGAGGAAGCCTGTTGCATAAATACCCTGACCTTGTTCTTTTTCCATGTGATCTGGTGCTAGGGCTCCCATTTTTTTAAAACCCAATTAGAAAGCAGAGGGCAAGGAATCCCAGTGATATAGTCCATAAGAGTCACCATCTAGACGCAGGGTGGGAAGTGCATCTGATGCCCAGATCCCATTCTTCAGCTACCGTGAATGTTGGCTGTTAATGGCTCAGAGTTGCCCCCTTCTCTGGAGAACAGCACTCAGCCACTGGAAGCCACCTTCCTGGAGGTTATGTTCCACCCCTAAGGGTATCCTAGAGCCAGTGACTGACTGATACTGGGGTTCAAAAGGCTGATCCCAATATGTCAAGGTGGAACAATTCTATATTGTAATACATGCTTCAGAGGCCACACACACACACACACACACACACACACACACACCCTTAGATCAGCCAAGACCAGACTTTCCCTGAGACCACATCCTTGCTTGGCCATCTCTTCCTTCCTTATCCTGCATCCCTTAGACCCTTGGAGGCTTTCTCCTAAAAAGCACTCCCTCAACAAAACAAGTGGACCCCAATCCCTGGGTCCAGATGTTTCTAAACAACCCAACTAAGATGGTTGGTACTAGGAGTGCTCCTAGAAAACAGATTCTAAGGATAGGATTGTGGAATTAGATCACCATTGATAGGAGGACAACACAGATCTCGTCGCTGGAGGTACCAATATTGACAGTCCCTGGCATGCGGTAGCAGGTACAGTTGCTAAAATGTTCGCCTCTCGTGAAGGCGGAGGGACACATGTGAAAGAGAATGCGTATGTTTATGCAATATCTCTGGCATTTGAGAGCAACAGAGGACAGAGTAATTATGAGGACTTTGGAATGGAAAGCCAACTGCTGAACAGCATCCATAGCCCTGAACAAGGAAAATGACAGGTGCAGGGCAACCGAGCCTGAATTTAAAGCAAAATGTGAGAATTAGAGGGTCTCTTTGGATGTAAAGAGACTTCCATTTCCTGAAGCTCGGAAGCAGGAAGAGTTGAAGACCAGGCCCAGGACTTACCCAGAAGAGTGAGATCACTTCACAGAAGGATGAATTAGCCGAAACAAGTCTCCTACACCAGAGTCAGGGTCCTGGTAGGTGAGGAATAGGACCTAGAGATTTGGGATGGGGATATCTGCATAGACGCACCGGAGAATGTGGGGTCCTCAGATGCCCCAGAACTTTCTGGGCCTGCAGAAGTGGCCTGATGACCTGTGTTGAAAGTTCCCTTTCTCCCTTCACTCCTGCTGGCTTGAAAGCTATACAGTAGCCTCAAATGAGGCAAGTGCCTTACAAGACAACGCTGGCCCATCCTGCGATCTGCCCCCACCTCCCTAACCGGACGATCAATACTCAGAGGGAGATTCACTGGCACTGGTGATGTGAGACAGAGCAGAAGCTGAAGTCCCAAGGGAAACCAATCACCAGATCTTTACCTCAAGCTACGGCACCTTGCACCAGGTGGTTATCCTTTATAAATAAGTCTCTAAAATGTCTACTAAGTCTATTTTCTCCATTTCCTCAGTCAAGAGAGATGGGCAACAGGTGATCAATATCTCTTTGTAAAGAAATACCACAGGCCCAGATTATTTAAAGTCACTGTCCAGCTTCTTTCCCCATCAACGGAGCTGGTTACATGACTTCCAGAACCCAGTACAAGATGAAAATGTGGGGCAACTTGTTCAAGAACAGGAAGAAAGTGACATTAAAGTATTGATACAGGGTGCCTGGGTGGCTCAGTCATTAAGCATCTGCCTTCAGCTCAGGTCATGGTCCCAGGGTCCTGGGATTGAGCCCCACATCAGGCTCCCTGCTTAGTGGGGAGCCTGCTTCTCTCTCTCCCTCTGCCCCCACCCTCCCACTCATTCTCTCTCTCTCTCTCCCTCTCTCTCAAATAATTAAATAAAATATTTTAAAAAAATAAAGTATTGATATCTAAAGTCTTCTCCTTTAAAAATATTTTTATTAGTTATAAAGCATAATTGGGTCAACATCAATAATCATGGGGAGATGCAAGTCAAAGCCACAATGAGATCCCACCTTACACCCAGTAGGAAGGTGACCCGAAAACACAGAAAACAAGTGTTGGCGAGGATGTGGAGAAACCGCAGCCCTCATGCACTGTTGGTGAGGCTGCAAAATGCCGCACCTGCTGCACCAAGCAGTGTGGAGATTCCTCAGAAAATCAAAACTAGAACTGTAATTTGATCCAGCAATTCCGCTCGGGATATATACCCAAAAGGATTGAACACAGGGACTCGAACCGATATTTGCGCCCCTATGTCCACGGCAGCAGCATTATTCACAGCATTGTTGCCAGTGAATTGCTGCTCATGAATACACAGAATGCGGTATATACATACAAAACGATGGCATATTCTTCAGCCTGAAAAAGGAAAGCAATCTGGTCATATGTTACAGCATGGCTGAACCTTGGGGACATTATGTTAAGTGAAATGAGCCGGTCACAGCAGCACAGCAATTGTGTGATTCTGTTTCTATGAAGTACCTAGAGTAGTAACATTCACAGAGACAGGAAGTAGAATGGGGGTTGCCAGGGACTGGAAGGAGGAGAGAATGGGAGTGTTGTTTGATGGGTACAGAATTTCAGTTTTGCAAGACAAAAAGAGTTCTGCAGATGGAACGTGGTGATGGTTGCATAACACGGTGAATGCACTTAAAGCCCCTGAACTGTACTCTTAAAAATGGTTGACGGTAAATTTTATGTGTATTTTATCACAATTAATAATAAGAATAACTTTTAAAAGCATAGTGTGGGTAATTATTCTAGGTAAAGAAAATTTTAAATTTCTAATCGTTAGAATAAATCTTACCTTTCATCTTATATTACACAATGCCAGTTTTAAATGCAAATTATAAGAATTTTTTCTTGTGGGTAGAATCACCAGCACTGCACAATTTGTCTTTTTTAACTCATATATGCATATGTGTTTCATTCTTATCAGAACAATGAAAATGCTGCGCAAAACTTTTTGTTTCACTTCTTGAAATGTGTGCCTTCTCCAAACACTGTCTACCTGCTGATGAATAAGGAAGGACTGGAAGGAAAAGGAACTATGAATTGCTGTATCTTCTCATCCCTTCTAGATCATCAGTTTCAGTACAAGTGTTTGGCTCATACAGAGAAATAGGAGGAGAGAAGGATGGGCTCTGGTTTCAAGGTCGTTCTTATTTCTTTGAATGCCCTTACCTTCTTCCTGTGTTAGAAGCAAGGTCTGGTTCTAATGGAAAGGGTGGCCTGTTGGGGCTTCCCACCCATGTATCTGTTGGGCCCAGGATACATGGGAGCTTGGGGAAACTCAACGCAAGTGCAAGTTAAGTGTGTCATAGAAGCTGGGTAACAATCATGAATGCTGTATGCAGATGTGTGGCAAGGCACGGGGATAAGAGCATGCTCATGGTCCCATTGGACTTCACTTACAAAACACAAGTTCAAAGATAATTCTTAAAGATTTCAAGAGAGCAACCGAGCTTTTAACTAAGTGCAGTGCCCTTCTGAGAGCACCCTGTGTGATTGCATGTGTCACAGGCCCATGAAGCTGTGCCTGCTCATCAGCTACTCTCTTCTGGAGCATCTAACATGTTCTCAACATCTATCTTAAAAGATGGGGGCCCGTGAAGTTTAGTAAGATGGAGGGGAATGGGAGGATTATTTCCTAGAGCCCAGCTGCACTACTTCTGCTAATACTGGAACCATGTTACTTTTTTTTTAATTTAAATTCTAGTTAGTTGACATACAGTTCAATATTGGTTTCAGGAGTAGAGTTCAGTGGTTCATCATTTACATATAACACCCGGTGCTCATCATAACAAGTGCCCTCCTTAATGCCCATCCCTCATCTAGCCCATCCGCCAACCACCTCCCTCCATCAGTCCTTAGTCTGTTCTCTATAGTTAAGAGTCTCATGATTTGTTTCCCTCTCTTTTTACTTTTCCACTTCCCGTACGTTCCCCCGTTTTTTTTTTTTTTAAAGATTTTATTTTATTTATTTGACAGAGAGAGACACAGCGAGAGAGGGAACACAAGCAGGGGGAGTGGGAGAGGGAGAAGCAGGCTTCCCGCCGAGCAGGGAGCCCGATGCGGGGCTCGATCCCAGGACCCTGGGATCGTGACCTGAGCCGAAGGCAGACGCTTAACGACTGAGCCACCCAGGTGCCCCCGTTCCCCCGTTTTGTTTCCTAAATTCTACATATGAGTAAAATCATATAGCATGTCTTTGATTGACTTACTTGCTTATCATGATATATTTTAGCTCCAACCACATCGTGCAAATGGCAAGATTTCATTCTTTTTGATGGCTGAGTAGTATTCTATTATGTACATATACCACATCTTCTTTATCCGTTCATCACTCGGGCATTTGGGCTCTCTCGATAGTTTGGCTATTCTTGATCATGGGGCTACCTTTTTTTTTTTTTTTTTAATGCCTGTGCCTATTACTGACTTCAGTCTCTGCTCATTATCTTTTATATCCTTTAAAAAAAAACCAAAACCTTTTTTTTTTTTTAAAGATTTTATTTATTTATTTGAGACAGAGAGAATGAGAGAGAGAGAGAGAGCACATGAGAGGGGGGAGGGTCAGAGGCAGAAGCAGGCTCCCTGCTGAGCAGGGAGCCCGATGCGGGACTCGATCCTGGGACTCCAGGATCATGACCTGAGCCGAAGGCAGTTGCTTAACCAACTGAGCCACCCAGGCGCCCAAAAACCAAAACCTTTTTAAAAGACCTTTCTCTGGCCCATGAATTCCTTGCTGCTGACAGTTTCTCATTTCTCAACCTTCTGTTTCCCTTCTAAATTGATTAATAGTCTTTTTTTTTTAAGATTTTATTTATTCATTTGACAGAGAGAGACACAGCAAGAGAGGGAACACAAGCAGGGGGAGTGGGAGAGGGAGAAGCAGGCTTCCCGCCGAGCAGGGAGCCCGATGCGGGGCTTGATCCCAGGACCCTGGGATCATGACCTGAGCCGAAGGCAGACGCTTAACGACTGAGCCACCCTGGCGCCCCTGATTAATAGTCTTTGATTGGATTCAACCCTGTATCCTAGCCCAGACCTGACAGAGCAAGTGTTTCACATTTGTTGCATTGATAAAGGATCTTATTTAATTCCTGTGTAAAGGAATTAAGCCTTAGAGATCACTGTAACAAGGAAAACCACAATTTCGATGAAAAACCCATCAAATCTTTTGGGTCCCACCTGACTGCGCCTCTCTCCAGCTACCTGCTTTCCTGTTCACAGGCTCTGACCCCATGCGCAGTGAGAGCTGAGGGCAACCGATTCCACCCATTTCCAAGCCTGGAAAGCATAGCATGTGCTCTGCCTTCACCATCTCCTCTGTAAAGTGCTCTCTAAAGTTGGCCTGGAAGTTACTTTAAAAATAAATAAAATAAACCAGTGCCTCACAACTGGGAGTGATTTGGGGTAACCCCCTTCCAGACATTTGTCAATATCTGGACACATTTTGATTTGTCATAGGTTGGGGGTTGCAACAGGTGTCTAGCTGGGAAAGGTCAGGGATGCTGCTAACTGTTCTAAAATACACAAAAGAGCCCCCCACTTCAAAGAATTATCTGGGTCAAAATGTCAAGAGTGCTGAGGTTGATAAGCCCTGAGATAAGTTAATCTTTTATAGGGTTTGGAAACCATGCACCAGTAAGATAAACTTAGGTTGCCACTGACTCTTTTATATCAAAATTATACAATTTTTAAAAATCATTAATTTCCACACCTTGCTGCAACACCAGAACTGTTTCAAAGCATTTTAAAAAATAAGTCAAAGTATATTTCCATAAAATGAAGAGCAAAATGTACACCTTTTAGCATTATATAAAATACAATTTTCTTTTTTGGGGATTTTATTTATTTGACAGAGAGAGACACAGTGAGAGAGGGAACACAAGCAGGGGGGGTGGGAGAGGGAGAAGCAGGCTTCTCACGGAGCAGGGAGCCAGATGCTGCTCGATCCCAGGACCCTGGGATCATGACCTGAGCCGAAGGCAGATGCTCAACGACTGAGCTACCCAGGTGCCCCTACAATACAATTTTCTTAACAAGAAAATGTTACTAGCTCAGCAGACAATGGTTTCTTTCTTTCTTTCTTTTTTTTTTTTTTTTGAGTAATCGCTACACCCAACACGGGGCTTGAACTCACGACCCTGAGATCAAGAGTCGAATGCTCTTCTGACTGAGCCAGCCCGGTGCCCTGAACAATGGCTTCTTTTATAAGAAAACTGGAGAACTCATAGTTTTGCAACTTTTTGCCTTTAACCGTCAATCTTGCTGGCAAGCACTAAACGGAACCTGTTTACTATCCGTTAAGGTAAAACTCATTTCTCATCTGAACTTTTCTTCAGCGGAGGGGCTCCTTCTGCATTGTAACCACGGATTTGAGAGAACAGTTTTTAAACCCTCTCCTTCAAACCAGTGTCCACCAACAATAGCAGGAAAGCCAGCCATGCTCTGCATTTTCTATTATTTCTGGTGTTTAACTTCATATTCTTCTATCTAATTTAGTCAATGGAACATTTTTCTTATTCTGTATCTTATGTAGTGTCAGTTTTTCCTGGCTTTCCTAAAAAGCTTATGTTTTCCCCCAAAGTTTATATTATCCTGCTTTCCCCAAAAGCTTGTGTTGTCTTCTACAACATGTTTCTATATGCACAGCTTAAGTCCCACGTGTCGATGGCTTTCACACTTGAACTTTCTCCAGGTCCCCAGGCGGCTCCGGGCTTCGCCAAATTGGCTTCGTACGTATTATACGTGCCTAACGTGGCCGGGAGAAGTACGAGCGCCTGGAACAAAATCCAGGCATTTCGAACCTCATCATTTCTTTGTAACGTCCCTATTCCTTTTATTTAACAACTCCTCCTCCTCTTCCTGCACCCTGACTTCCACACTAAATCAGATTTCAAGACAGGGTTCCTTCTAGAGCCACAAAGTCTTGTTTATCCTAAAAACTTGGCCATCGGGTTTTTAAATTCTGAACAGTATGCCCTACTTAAGGGGGACGGTGAGGGGGGAGAGAAAATAGCTTTCCCAGAAGTATGCAGCTAAAATATTTACCAATCTACTTTTACAATCTGGAGTGATTTCTCCCTTCCTTATTTTATTATGAGTAAGACTGGCCCCAGGCCATTGTTCCTGATGACTTCCAAAAGCAGCCCGCTCCTGTTTTTGTAAACAGGTTGTCTCTTGCTAAAGGCTCTCATCCTCTACCTCATCCTCATCTCCCTCCTATGTCCATTCACCGGCAGTTCATATTATTTCTGAGAGGGGATTATGATCAGATACTTGTACTGTGTTAATTGGAAAGTACAAGTCAGCTCTAAAGAGACTGGTGATTTCCTTTTTGGCATTCTGCTTGCGATTGTAGTCGATATTCCCAAGTAAATATTGGATCCTTGTATTTGGCAGTGGCCGCCCAATTGTAAACTTGCTCCAGATGTGACTGAAATAATCAGGATGATTTAAGAACAAAAAGAATAAATATGAACATAATTTTCCCACTTTCCCTGGAACCGTTTGGCTAAATAAAAAGTAAATATTTGGAGTAAGACTAGAAATATATCTGCCAAGGTAGGAGTTAGGCTCTTTTCTTTCATGAAACTCAAGCATTAAATATCACCATTTAACTATTGTTTTTCCCATTCTTCCATAAAGATTTTTTAAAACTTCTTCCACTTAGAGTTTGGATATCAAACGCCTAATCAGAGCTTCTGTTGGTCCTAATTCCATCTGCCTTCACAGCAACTATATTCTTCATTTAATCATCTTGCTATTAATTCCAATTCTCTAATAAAAGACCCTTTTGGGGGGGGTTCCATCCTGACATTCCTTAAGGCCAGCTCCCTTCTGAAGACTTTTCCAAAATGAAGATATGAGAACAGAGAACACTCAAGAACTTTCTGCCGTGTAACAGTCTCTTTTCTATCAAGAAAAAACTGCTAAAGAGTCACATTTTTGGCCACAACCGACTGAGCCACCCAGGTGCCCCTAAGAGGGATTAATTTCTAAATCATTTCTCACGTTGGGGGTTTCTGGACCACTTAGGTAATATCAGTTCAACCCTCAAATCTGTAAGGTGCAAGACAGTTTCAATTTCTCAGGAGACTTCTCAGGAGACAAACTTAAGCTTCCTTTCCATTTCCTTGCACTGGTGAATGTTTCGGGTTTTTTCCCTCTTATTCTTTTGCTGTTAGATGATACATTTCTGTTGTTTCAGCTATCCAGGTTGTGGTACTTTGTTATAGCAGCCCTAGTAAACTCACACATTACTGTTCATCCAAAATTTAAAACAACCCAAGTGTCTGCCAGCTGGTAAAAGGATAAACATTATGGTACATCCATACTATAGAATACTACTCAGTAATAAAGAGAAGTGAACCACTGATTTATGCAACAACATGGATGGTTTCAAAAGCATTTATGCTAATTGATAGAAGCCAGAAACAAAAGGCTGCATGTTATATATTTTCATTTATATGACATTCCAGGATAGGCAAAACTATAGAGACAGAATCGAATCAGTGGATGCCAAGTGAGAGGGGGGATGGACTAACCACAAAAAGGCATAAGGGAACTTTTTGGGGCAAAGGAAATATTCTGTATTTTTTTTTAAAGTTTTATTTATTTATTTGACAGAGAGAGATAGCAAGAGCAGGAACACAGGCAGGGGGAGTGGGAGAGGGAGAAGCAGGCCTCCCGCCGAGCAGGGAGCCCATCGTAGGGCTCAACGCGGGGCTCGATGCGGTGCTCGATGCGGGGCTCAATCCCAGGACTCTGGGATCATGACCTGAGCGGAAGGCTGATGCTTAACGACTGAGCCACCCAGGTGCCCCAGAAATATTCTGTATTTTGATTAAAGTGGTGGATACATGACTGTATCACACATATAAAAAGGGTGAATTTAACTGTATGTAAATGATACTTCAATAAACCTGACTTTTTTTTTTTAAGATTTTATTTATTTATTTGACAGAGAGACACAGCGAGAAAGGGAACACAAGCAGGGGGAGTGGGAGAGGGAGAAGCAGGCTTCCCGCCAAGCAGGGAGCCCGATGCGGGGCTGGATCCCAGCACCCTGGGATCATGACCTGAGCTGAAGGCAGACGCTTAATGACTGAGCCACCCAGGCGCCCCAAAATTACTAGTTTAAAAGCAATCCTCATCACTACACATTTTTGAGAGTTGTCCTCTTCATGACATGTACTTTGCTGTAGTAGATTTCAGGCAACCTCCACATGTCTCATTAAATGAGAAAAACAGCCTCCATCTATTTAAGCTGGTTTCCTGCAATTAGTAGATGAAAGCATTCCTAACTGAAGGGCCAGCTTCATTTGCCCATTCCTAGTGAAGGGCAAATGAGCATATATGGGACTGTGTTTTGGAAAATGGGAACCAACATAAACATTTCAGGTGACATTTGCTGGTCAAAGACAAAATTAATAACATGCTGTCTTTCCTACTTGTGATCTTTTTCTCTCTCTCCAAACTTCTCATTCATCAAGACTTTAACATTTCCTAGTCTCTTTCAACATTTTTTTAATTGCTTACTACTGATTATCTTCAGAAAATGTTTATGATCAAAGCAAAATATTGTGCACATTGCAATTTTTTTGAAAAGAAATACAAAAGATTGGTTGCTTTATTCAGTCAGATGAACGTTGTCAACAGTACCATGCCTGTGTCATTAAAAGTGGGACTAAGAGGGGACGCTTGGGTGGCTCAGTCGTTAAGCGTCTGCCTTTGGCTCAGGTCATGATCCCGGGGTCCTGGGATCAAGCCCCACATCGGGCTCCCTGCTCAGCGGGAAGCCTGCTTCTCCCTCTCCTACTCCCCCTGCTTGTGTTCCCTCTCTCACTGTCTCTCTCAGTTGAAATAAATAAAATCTTAAAAAAAAAAAAAAGTGGGACTAAGAGTTCCACTGTCAAAAGTAAAGGTAGAATTGCCAGGATGGTCTCAATCACCGTCGTTGAGTCAAGCCTCTTTAGAAGGGCGGGGCCCCCGGCAGCTCTCAAGAACATCATTTTCTGAGCTAGGAATTCTCATTTCAGTTCACTAGATGAGAAGAGTTGGAAACAAGTCTTGAGAATGATTTGAGGCTGCAGAGCCCCACATTCATCATAATTCATGACAGCGTGTTTAAAGAGAAAAGACGAAGACTTTGAGCAAGTCAGTAGCCACGGAGGCTCTGGTTTCTCACTTTTCTAAAGGGGAGATCTATCTCCCTCCCCAAGGGACACATAAGCATCGGAGTTAATGTAAATAAAGGACCTGGCATTTACTAGGTGCTTGTTAAACAGAAGCTTGGCTTCCACACCAGCAAAGACATCTACTTTTGCATTCCAGAGCTCAGCAGTGCAGAACTCCTTTATTTATATCATCCGCACTGGGTGAAATTGGACAAAGCCTTGCTTTTCTCATCTGTAAAATATCATGCTAATAACAGTACCTACTTTAAAAGTGTGTTATGAAAGATTAGTAATATAATCCTGGTAAAGTGCTTAGCGTGGCTCCTGGCACATGGATATGCTTAATAAATGTCAGCTCCTATCATTGTTAATACTTACACTTCTGCTCTGTTGGCTCTTTCCCTCTAGCATATAAACACATTAGGTTTTTCCATCTTAAAAAAAGTAATAGACTTTAGATATTACCTTTTATTTATTTTGCCCGTTTCTTTCTTTCTTTCTTTCTTTCTTTCTTTTTTTCTCTATTCATATCCTCCACTTTGCCTTTAACTGCATACACATAGGCTGGGTCAATGCCTAAGGAGTCAATGATGCCCACCTGACCACGGCCCAGGGTGATCCTTGATGGGGGGTAGGGGAGGTGTTGGCGAAGGATCCCCTTCTAAGCTTGCTCATGTTCCTATCAGCAAGAGGCCTATTTCCTCACCAGGTAGACCTCTCCACGGGGCTGCTCACAACATGGCTTCCCCCCAGGTGAGTGATCCAAGTGAGGGAGAAAAGCCTGAGAATCCCACGAAGAAAGCCACAGTCTTTTAAAACCTAATCTCAGACATCACATGTCATCGCTTCTGCCAATGTTATTGGTCATACAGACCAGCTCTGATACAATGTGGGAGGAGACATAAGGGTGTGAAGACTGGGAAGCAGGATCTTTAACAGCCATTTCTTTGAAAGTTTGTATTTATTTATTTGAGAGAGAGAGACAGAGGAGCACAAGCAGCGGGGAAGGGCAGAGGGAGAGGGAGAAGCAGGCTCCCCGCTGAGCAGAGAGTCTGACTTGGGGCTCAATCCCAGGATTCCAGGATCATGACCCCTGAACCGAAGGCAGATGCTTAACTGACTGGGCCACCCAGGCGTCCCTGAACAGCCATTTGGAAGGCCAGTTACCACAAATAAGCTCTCCAAGTGACTGTGTATGTTGTGAGAAAGGTAGGGATCAGCAGAAGGAGCAGTGGGACACCCACAGGTATGGGGCAGAAGGAAGAAAAGAACCCAGCTAAGGTGGAGAAACAATCAGAGGGGCACAGGAGACCCCCAAATGTCAGTATTGCTGCAGCAAGAGTGAAGCAAGATTCCAGAAAGAGTACAGAATCAACACAAAACGCTGCAATGATATAAACTGTAAAAAAGCGGGGGAGCACCTGGGTGGCTCATTTGCTTAAGAATCTGCTTTTGACTCAGGTCATGATGCCGGGGTCCTGGGATCGAGCCCACCTTGGGCTCCCTGCTCGGCGGGGAGCCTGCTTCTCCCTCTCCCTCTGCCCGTCACTCCCCCTGCTCATGCTCTCTCTCTCATGCTCTCGCTCTCAAATAAATAAATAAATAAAATCTTAAAAAAATAAACCATAGAGCAGTTATATTTAACTTGGGCTGCATTATATTCTTGGCTTTCATTTATTTGTTTTTGTTTTTAGGATATTCACCTTTTTATTCAGTCTTGCTGGTGCAAATAGTAAAATCGTTCTGACTTCCCTGACCACAGGCTAGCTAGATTTTGTGGAAAAGTTGCTGGGAGATTGAGAGTCTCTTAGGGGGCTCGCTGGACCTGAACTATATCCACAGATAATCTTCCAGGCACACAATTTCCCAGCAGGATGCTCAGGGGCCCCTGACATAAGGTCGTCTCCTGATTTTCCATAGTTGATGTTTTCCTGCTTTCACATAGGGCAAAAAGCCACACAGAAGATAGTTCTTTCTTTTGAGACAGTTTTCCGCCCTGAGCTTTGGTTATAACGTACCAGAGCTGAGATTTTGGACAGGACACACTGTTCTCACTTAAAGCCAGATTGGTTCAGTGAGGTTCAGTGAATGCTGTGCCTCCTCCCTGGTGCTCTCTCACCACTTGATTTTGCTGGTGGGAGAGCGCAGTTCCATCTTTTAAAATAAAATATATTGTAATGCTTTCTTAATTAAAAACCTTTTGAGTCATGCTTACTGCAATCTGTTACATGGATTTAACTGATCATCAGGAAAGAGCTTTTCTGTTCTCTGTGGAATAAAAGAATTCAGAAAGGAAATGAATGGATGAAAATGTTCCAGTAATGAAATCCCTCTCTTTAACAACACATGTCACACTGACGTATTACCCACAGGTACGTTTACTTAACTTCAGTAAAATAAAGAACTAACCAGTCCCTCAGGAAGCCCAGGCTCTGGGGAAGAGGTGGGTTCACATCCCAGCTCCCACACTCACTGACTGGTCTTTCTTTGAGACTCAGAAACTGAATTTCCTCCTGAGTAATGTGGGGAAATACTAAGCACCTAGTAGGGCAGGGGAAAGGACTCTATATGTGAAACAGCTACCATACCATCGGGGCACCATAAATAGTGGCTCTTCTTTTTTTTTAAGATTTTTTTTTTTAAAGATTTTATTTATTTATTTGACACAGAGAGAATGAGAGAGAGAGAGAGAGCACATGAGAGGGGGGAGGGTCAGAGGCAGAAGCAGGCTCCCTGCTGAGCAGGGAGCCCGATGTGGGACTCGATCCTGGGACTCCAGGATCATGACCTGAGCCGAAGGCAGTCGCTTAACCAACTGAGCCACCCAGGCGCCCTTTTTTTTTTTAAGATTTTATTTATTTATTTGACAGAGAGAGAGAGAGACACAGTGAGAGAGGGAACACAAGCAGGGGGAGTGGGAGAGGGAGAAGCAGGCTTCCCCCCCCACCGAGCAGGGAGCCTGATGCGGGAATCGATCCCAGGACCCTGGGATCATGACCTGAGCCAAAGGCAGACGCTTAATGACTGAGCCACCCAGGCGCCCCAGTGGTGGCTCTTTTATCAGGAAATGATTCCTAACCTTGTACCACCGGGCAATGTGAAATAAATTCAGGAGGAACTTTCCTCCTGATGGGGCCCCTTCGCTCCACTAGACAGACAGATGGAGGAGGAAAGAGCATTAAAGCTTCTGATGTGACACCCTAAGGGCTCTCACACTCATTTTGTAATGTTATCTTCAGGAGAAGTTTCAGGAGCATTTTATTTTATTTTTTAAAAAGATTTTATTTATTTATTTGACAGAGAGAGAGAGAGAGCATGCACAAGCAGAGGGAGTGGCAGAGGGAGAGGGAGACTCCCCACTGGGAAAAGAGCCCGATGCTGGACTCGATTCCAGGACCCTGGGATCATGACCTGAGCCGAAGGCAGACGCTTAACAACTGAGCCACCCAGGCGCCCCTCAGGGACATTTTAAATCTGAAGAGACTGGGGCATGGCTAGTGACCCACAGAGTGAACAGACCGTGTGGAGGTATCAGGTCCCATCCTCTTTTTGCTAAAATACACTGACCCCTAAGAGAGCAGAAATATAAGGAATAAGCAAAAGGTACAATGGGAAGAAGCTGAGTAAAATTTTAAGATAAGTTATTTAATAATCACTCAAAACAAGTTCAGGCTGATTATTAATCTTCCACTCTTAGACCAAACACAATAAAATGGGAATATTTTAACAACCTTTCATCGTTTTCTATGGAAAATCTGCTTTTCTGTGAATTCTTCATTGATATAATTCTGAAAGTAAAGTCTATACTAAGTATCTGCCAGGAAATATCATTATGAACTTAATATAGATGAGGGCTAAATTTTTACAAATCTGATGTCATCTCAATGAGGTGGGGGTGGGATGCCGGGAGGGGATACTGCAGACAGCTCCATAAGCACTTCATTTCCTCCTCCGTAAAATGGGGTTAATGGTACCAGTCTCTGAGGATGGTCATAAGTTTCAAAATAAAAATAAGTTGGTAAATGTAAAAACAGGTTTAGGTATGAGGGACTATCCAAAAAGATGAAACAACATTGATCTATTTGGGAATTTCCTCAAAAGCCAAAAGTTTGGGTTTGTATGTTTTTACACACAAAACTCAGCCCACAATGGGCTCTGGTTTAGGCTTATTGTCCAATGCGTCGCTCTGGTGGCAGGAAACTCTCCGAGACCCTCACTGCCCCTCCACTGCATACTGACCTTTTTAAAATTAGCAATAGATCAGAATAACCTTGACTTCACACCAAAGATCACAAGTGGATTATGCTCCATCAGTAATTACAACTTTTTAGCTTCTGAGAAGCTATTATGAACATCGAAACATTTCACAGATTCCCCATGTGAATAGCTGCTGGGTGTGTAATATGAACTGATGGACAAAATACCCACTGACGCTTGGATCTCTGGGTAATTTGGTCCCAGGCGCTAACTCCTAGCCACCCAGACTCCACGTCTCTATTCCTCCCATTGTCCTCCAGTGTAGTCTTTGAGTGCGTTTTATTTATTTTTTTATTTTTTAAAGATTTTATTTATTTATTTGACAGAGAGACACAGTGAGAGAGGGAACACAAGCTGGGGGAGTGGGAGAGGGAGAAGCAGGCTTCCCGCAGAGCAGGGAGCCCGATGTGGGGCTCGATCCCAGGACCCTGGGATCATGACCTGAGTGGAAGGCAGACGTTTAACGACTGAGCCACCCAACTTTGAGTGCGTTTTAAAAAGAAGTATGTTTTTCTTCTTTGATGCAAGCCATGAGAAGCATTGTCCCATAGAAAAATGTAAATAACACGTAGGGTCCCCCCCAAAAAACCCATAAATGTCCATTTTGCCTATGTTGTTGCTGTATGGCTACTGTGTCTATGATTTTTTTCCTATGTGAGCATAAGAAGGGAAGCCCAAGTCATGTGGAAGTTGTTTCCATCTTCCCCTTAGCCTTCTGAACCCTACAACCTTTACCAACAATCTTCGCAATATCTTCTCGTGCCCAGCACCGTGCCAGGCACACAGAACACCCTCAAATACTTATTGAATGAATTTCCCACAATTTTTACCACCATGGTAAGAAACACTGCCTAAACATGGTGAGGAAGAGATCACTTTGGGCGCTGAGCTAGAGTTGCTCATTATTTCTTGCCAGTCCACATCTTCTAAGAGAATCTTGGTCCTGTAGGTTTTTCTAAATAGCGCCCTCACCCCCGCCCCCAAAACACATAACTGAATGGATTAAGGTTGAGTTTCCTTTTTTTTTCTTTTCTTTTCTTTTTTTTCTTTTGAGCCAAAGGCAGTCGCTTAACCAACTGAGCCACCCAGGCGCCCTAAGGTTGAGTTTCTATCCCAAGAAGAGAACTGCAATTGGCTACTGACTGGTGTGGTTGGCTTGAAAGAAGGAGCTCAGCCACCAAATCTCTCTTGAGAATGTGGTCTGGGAAAGAGACAGAGTCCAGAAGCAGGGCTGTCATGCTGGGGGGTAGGCGCGGGCCTGGGGCGACCATAAGGGGCCAGATGAAAGCTGAAGTCGGCAGGAAGACACTGGTAAAGTGGAGAACGGAGTCGATACATCAAGAAGGAGAGCTGCCATGAGTGAGATTTTGCAGCTTCTGAGAAGCAGGGAGAGCGACGGCCTTGATCATTTTTTAAAAGGCCTGTTTCAGTCTCAGTTTAGGGGAATACTTAACCATATTCAGCTTCCTCTCCCCAATGCCCACCCTTTTATTTAAGATTTTTTTTTAAGATTTATTTATTTATTTGAGAGAGAGAGAGCATGTGAGCGAGGCAGGAGAGACAGAGGGAGAGAATCCCAAGCAAACTCCTTGCTGAGCATGGAACCCAATGAGAGGCTCCATCCCACGACCCCGAGATCATGACCTGAGCTGAAATCAGGAGTTGGATGTTTAACTGACTGAGCCACCCAGGCGTCCTTTTAAGATCTTATTTTTAAATAATCTCTACACCCAACGTGGGGCTCGAACCTACAACCCCAGGATCGAGAGTCTCATGTTCCACAGACTGAGCCAGCCAGGTGCCCTCCCACCATTTTTCCTTTTTCTTTTTTCCTTGAGGAAACATGAAAGAGAATCTGTACCTTGAAACTAAGGAGAATTTCTTTGCTCTACCCAAGGAATATTTGTGTCAGCAGCCCTCACACCAGCCTCTGAATGAGTCTCGGATTGCCTTCAGGGTTAGTCCGGGACTCTCCGCAATATTCCAGTTACACTGTTCACCCTGTCTGCTCTGGTCCCACCCAGGAGAGGACACATAATCCCACTCCACTCGACATCCCCACATATGCTGAGACGAATCTAGCCTTCAAGCTGCTAGTCAATGGATTGTATGGAAGAGAAACATCTGAGGAGCCTTTGTAAAGTTCATTCTTGAGGCTTCCCTGCAACAGTAGTAAATGTAGAAATGGGATGAAATGGGGAGGCAGAGAGCATTCGGGTCCTGGTCTGTGTACCAGCCACATGACCTGGCACAAGTCAGTTAATCCCTCTGATCCCCAGTCTCTCCATTTGTAAAGGAGGGATTACCAACTTTGCCTGGTTTACCTCGGGGTTATTTCGAGAGGGTTAAATGAACTGAGGTTTATGAAAGTGCCCTGTGAGCTCTTTGGCCCTCATTCAGATGTACGTCTTTGGCAGTGTGATAAAGAATCGGAAAGAAGGTGTGTCAGCTCTAGGAAAGTTTCCAGGCTGTGTCTGCTCTTATTATAGTAACTAACATTGTTCCTGACAGAAGTACGAGATACCAGTATATATATACAATGGAATATTATGCAGCCATCAAAAGGAATGAGATCTTGCCATTTGCAACGACGTGGATGGAACTGGAGGGTATTATGTTGAGTGAAATAAGTCAAACAGAGAAAGACATGTATCATATGATCTCACTGATATGAGGAATTCTTAATTGCAGGAAACAAACTGAGGGTTGCTGGAGTGGGGGGTGGGGTGGGAGGGATGGGGTGACTGGGTGATAGACACTGGGGAGGGTATGTGCTCTGGTAAGCGCTGTGAATTGTGCAAGACTGTTGAATCTCAGATCTGTACCTCTGAAACAAATAATGCAATATATGTTAAGAAAAAAAAAGAAGAAGGTAGCGGGAGGGGAAGAATGAAGTGGGGGAAATTGGAGGGGGAGAAGAACCATGAGAGACGATGGACTCTGAAAAACAAACAGGGTTCTAGAGGGGAGGGGGGTGGGAGGATGGGTTAGCCTGGTGGTGGGTACTGAGGAGGGCACATTCTGCATGGAGCACTGGGTGTTATGCACAAACAGTGAATCATGGAACACTTCATCTAAAACTAATGATGTAATGTATGGGGATTAACATAAGAATAAAAAAAAAAAAAAGAAGTACGAGATACCATAAGGTAAGTCCATCAGGGAGGAGTTAAAAAAACAAAAAAACCCACGACTGCCTCATGGCACTTGTCGAAGTGAAAATTCTAGTAGAGCAAATAATGATGGAAAATAAACTTTTCCCTTGCCCTTTTTTTTTTTTTTAAGTAGGCTGTATGCCCAGTGTGGAGCCCAAAGCAGGGCTTAAACTCATGACCCTGAGATCAAGACTTGAGCTGAGATCAAGAGTTGGACACTTAACCAACCGAGCCACCCACGCACCCCACTTGCTTTTAATTACAGGAAAAAATTATGAATCAGGAAAACAGCTCAAAAGACATTTTCAGATTAATAATTAAATATCTGGTCCTTAGGGAGGGATTTTTATGTGAACTTGAAAGAAAAATGAGAAAAAGTGTGATCTGTTCAGGTCCCAAAGTGGATCATTATTTTCAAAGACACCAACAACAAGCAGCATCACTGTGTGGGGGTGAGTTCAGGAAGGTCAGGCTAGCAGAAGACGTAGAAATAACAGCAAAACCCAAATTCTTAAGAAACTCTCAAGAGACAGTTAATTTTGATCATTTTAAGAATAAAATAAATATGGAATACATCAATTTAAAGAGGAGTAACAATTTTGTAAACTCAGGCATACAAGGATACAGTGTCCCAGCTCCTGATAGGTTAGAAATCACTGTCCCCCCAACCCTAGCTCTTCCAGCACGATCCATGACAAGTCCCCATGACCCAGGCCCAATGCTCTTTCTCAAACGGAACTTTTCTTTGGTCTTTTGAATGAATCTCACTTTTTCTCTCTGTGCTTCCTTTTATTTTATTTATTTATTTACTTATTGGAGACATCATCACTTTTATTCAGATTTTTGAGAGCACTAGAAAAGTAGGTTAACACCTATCTTCTCGAGATAAGAGACCTAAGATTTCCAAGAGCCTTCAAATACGATACTCCTCCTCCAAGTATAGGGATCTGTGCTTCCTTTTATAGCTCCAGCCCCCTGCCCCATGATCACTAATACCCTGTGGAAATCCTACCTATCAATAGCTGGAAGAAAACCAGCTCAATACGCAGTATAATAAGGCTTCATGGAATGTCCATGGACTAGTGGTAGAATCTGTATGACAAAAGTTGCCAACAATATCCTTGTGATGATTTAAGTGTAGTTTCACTTTAATTGGATGCTAGCATGACGTTTGCAGCTCTCAGGACTCCGTGGAGAGGGCTGTCACTACATCCATTCCTCCCCCCTAAAAGCCTTCCTCTTGGGGTACAACATGCTTCTGGGCCCCACGGGTCCTGCCCTTGGAAGTCTCTCTCCTCACAGGAAGAAGATGCCCCAGTGCTCAGGACCAGCTTCCACCTGGACAACCCCGGACAACCCCAGGGGCCAGCTCTGGATGAAGAGAGTGTGCAGGGCTCTCTGGCTTAAGACCCGCCCCCCACCCCTTCCTGTCGGCTTGGGCGGAGTGGGGGCTTGGGGGGAGGAGCAACAAAGGAAATAGGCGTGGTTAATCTGATGTATGCCTTGTCATTGGACAGAGCCTGAACATCAGAACCCAAGGCAGACACAGAGACATGTCTACAGCCCCAGTGCCTCAGCCATTGTCAACATGTTATCTCATTAGGTCCCATTACAAATGCCATCTCCCCTGCGAAGCCTTTCCTGTTCACGAGGAAATCTCCCTCCCCTGGGCTTCTCCAGCACTGAGGTTCCCGGAATAGCCTTACCTGTAGCTACAGCTTGACCACTTCTTCAGTGTGGGGTCTGTTTCTGACACACTTGGGTAGGCTTCACAGCCCTTAACACATAGTAGGTGCTTAATAATGAATCTTCTGAATGATGGGCCAGCAAGGACACGGATGAAAGGGTCAGCGTGGAGAACGGTGCCATGAGCTCCCAGTTCAGACTGCTTCTTCTCCGCCGCCCCTTTCCTCATCCTCATCTCCATGCTCTTAAGTTACCATCTTAATTCACCATGCTTTGCAGTAAGCCTCCTGATCTGTAGTGAAATAAAGATATACATGGGACGATCCCATCTGAGACTATGTGTGTGCATTTGGGGGAAGGGAGTGTGCCCCCAGCAAAGTTTCCTCTCCAGCTGGGAGAGCCCTGCTCCCCCACCCCCAGACCCCAGACACCAGGGAGGTGCCCAGAGTGTCCTGAGCAGTCTCGAGTATGGTGCCACTGGCTGTTTTCCTTCCTTAGGGCCCTTTTGCTTTCTCCTTCTGCTTGAATTATGTATCTATCCAGGCATCTACTGAAAATTTATTGAGCACTTATATCTGCCAGTCACCGGGGACAAAATGGTGAGCAAAGCGATCACAGCCCTGCCTTCATGGGGGTTACATTTTGTCATGGAAGAACTGCAGGAGAAAATCAGTAGCCAGCCAGCTTACGCCCAATACTGAATGAACAGAAACACAACCTTGAATGGACTTGAACAAGGGACGCTCCTTACTAATGCCGCTCCCTAGCGCCCCCTGCTGCCTCCATCTTGCACAGGAGGCCCTGGGCCCGCACCTTCCACGCCGGCTCCCGCAACAGGCACAAGTCTGCACTTGGCTGACACACCCCATGAGCGTCTTCTTGGCTGCCAGCGGCATCTGAGCTGGAGACTCCCCGGCTCCAGGCTCCAGAAAGGAAATGGCCATGGCACACAGTCTAAGAGCGAATCTGGAGTGGACAGTGTTTCCTCAGAGGGAAAGGGGGCCCCTCGTCCAGGCAAATCCCCGGAGGTGGGGACCGCGGGGTGGAGGGCGCCGGCCTGAGAGGGCGGTGACAGGCAGGGAGGTGAAGAGTGTGCGGAAGATGTTTATTGCTGTTCATGGGGCTGCGAGTTCGCTGTGTCTTCAGTGAGCCCTTTGCTTTTAGGAGAGTAGTTCTATTCGATGAAAGGATGCAGTTTCATAACATCAGCTGTAAAAAGCAAAGGGTGTGCATGAGTTTTCCCTCACCGAAGGCCTTCATTTAATGGGAAAATAGGAAGCGAGCTCATTTCCTAGAATGTCAGTTCCTGGAGGAAGTGACTGGAGTCTTTCATGTATTCTGGGCACTCGGCGGGACTTGGTTTATGCAAGAAGGTGGAAAACCTCAGCATCAGAAGACCTCAGTTTTCTTTCTGGTTCTGTGACCCTGGGAGCGTCCTCTCCTTCTCTGGGCCTGCAAGTGTCCTTGTGGCTTTAGCCCCCCCCCCCACCCCCCCTGGAAGGCTTTGAGAGGGAGCCGGGAGGCAGCAGGCAGAGCTCAAGCCGCTGGGGCGCAGTGGGTGGTGATGGGGAGGGGGGGGTCAGCGAAGGAAGGCAAGGTGTGGGAGCTCCCTCAGTCCTCATCCCGTCAGGCTCCCGGGGAAGAAGGGATGGCGAGCCACAAGGATTGAAGAGAGCTCCATAAACCCAACCGCCCCGTTTTCTCCCCCCCCCCCCCCCCCCCCGGGCTTTGCCGGCAGCCACAACGTTGGGAATGACTGGTGGGTAGCTTTCGCCCGGCGTACAAACCCTGGGTTGGACCAAGTGAAAACGCCAGGGATTGTTCAGCCCTTCACCCCCCACTGGCACCCACGGGGCGGGGTGGGGGGGGGCTCAACAGCAGCTGCTCTGCCACAGAAGGCCTGCAGCTCAGGGGAGATGGACCGAGAGGGATGGAGCGTGGGCGAGGAAGACGAAGGTGCGCACAGCCCAAGGAACTGAGCGGAATTTCAGATGGGAGCTCCTGGGTTATCCGAGGCAGTGCTGGCCCCCCCACGCCCCCCAAAGGAACTCAGTCCAGGGGAAGTCAGAACGCCGGACCTGAGTCCTGTATTCTTCCCTGACAAGCAGGGTAACCCTGAGCAAACTGAAGGCAGGAAAATTACTTCCGTTTCTCTTTATCCAGAACTCCTTTTCTTTGTGGAGCCCGCAGCACAGGAACAATCTGAGCTAGTCCTTTTAACAGAAAAAAAACGTTCCTGAGAGTGAAGCCAAACAGATTTGAACCAGTTCTTGCTGACTAGAAGATATTTAACAAAATCATCTTGATAATGTTTATCTGATTTAGGAACTGAGAATAGGACCCTTCAGTCAGCAGGAAACAAACACCCGTTTGTAAATGTCTCAAGTTCAAGTCTAACTTTAGAACCAAATAAGAATAGCATCTTTTAAGCAAAATGTATTTTCCCAAACAGGAGATGAGTCCGCCGGGGCACATCTGAAAATATTTACTTCGCAGATATTGAAGTTGTTTTTGGTATCAGACAATATAAATTGCTCAAATGCAAACAGTATTTTAAAAGTTACTGGTGAGGCTATTACATACATTCCGATTTGCACAGACCTTCTCTTGGCATATTTGGTGTTTTTCTTCATTTGTTATTTGTTTGTTTGCTTTCTTTTTAGATTTATTCATGTAAAGCAGGGATTGTTAAACGAGGCTCCAGAAAGCCCGTCAATTTGGATAGGGAAAAAAAAAGCGTCTTTATTTTCAGCACCTTCTAACTAAATTTTAGGTTTAACATTTCATTCTATATGAAAATAGCCGTAAATCCAAAGCTGTATTAGCAGGCCCTGTGACTTTGTCGCTACCAATAGAAATCACAGACATTTTATGTTACATTATGGTTGGTGCAGATACCATGCAATAAATAGCATTTCCGCTCAGACTACTTGGAAATTAGGCATCCCTCCCCATTTTTAAAGTATTTGAAGATCTTGTTTTTAAAGTGTTAATGAAGATGGGGCACCTGGCTGGCTCAGTGGTAGAGCACGTGACTCTTGACCTCAGGGTCATGAGTTCAAGCCCCATGTTGTGTGGAGCCTACTTTAATAAATTAGTTGATTTAAAGTGTTAATGAAGAAGGACATGTATAGTTCAAATTTTAAAAGTATTTTGATAATAGTATTTCAATATCATGTGCTTCCTTTGCAGTCCTATATATTTTCTACATTTAAAAACACCTTCCTGAGAAGGGTTCCACAGATTTCATCCATGATGATGAAGGCGCTTTTGCTCACACGCACACACACACACACACACACTCACACACATGGTAAGAACTAGCCTCGAGGCTATCACTGACAAGGGTGCCTGATATGCTGGGACTGGAATTACAAAGTCCTCCCAAATACAAACCCACACTTGTTTTAAAGCTGGGGGCAAGGGAAGAATTCTGCTTCCAACTGCTTCTACAGGATTGCTGTTCCCTGAAGCCTGGTGGCATGCTGCCCCTGTATTCTGGCTGGCTGTTATTTGTCTGTCACTGCCACAGGGACAGAGGGACTATGTCTTAGGAATGTCTGCATCCCCGGTTTCTAGCACAGTCCACGATACAGAAGCAGGTCTCGATAGAGTTTGCAGAGTAAATGGAAATATAAACTAGAAATGAATCCTTGTTGAAATAGACATGCATGTGATCATGTTGGGTGAAGTGGGCCCTGTGTGAACGTGTGTGCACAAAATAGGGTGGGGATATAGGGAATATTGTAGGGATATGGGGTGCATAAAGTGAGACATTCTTTTTGAAAAGAAATTCCAAACAGACTTCTGGAATGTCATTTTCTAAGATGTTTTCTGGCCGTGTAAAAACAATTCCCCTGTGCGTGGCCCCGCCCAGCCTCACGTGACCACCTCTTGCTCCCCCCACGCAGGGGTGGCTCCCCAGTGTATATAAAGCTCTGTGCAGCCAAGGCATTAGCCAGCAGGGCCACCCATCTGGACGCCTCACAGGGTGGGAGAGCTTTCCCAGGGAAGGCTTGCCCAGTCTCTGCACTGAGGGCCTCTGTACCCATCACTGCAGTAGCAGGCCCAAGATGCCAGTTGCCCAGCTGCTACTTCTGGCCTGTCTTGTATGGGGTTTGGAGGCCAGGAGGGCCCAGCTCCAGAAGGCCAATGACCCGAGCGGCAGATGCCAGTATACCTTCAGTGTGGCCAGCCCCAGTGAGTCCAGCTGCCCCGAGCAGAGCCAGGCCACGTCAGCCATCCAGGACCTGCAGAGAGACAGCAGTGCCCAGCGGGCAGACCTGGAGTCCACCAAAGCCCGGCTCAGCTCCCTGGAGGGCGTCCTCCACCAGCTGGCCTTGGGCCAGGCTGCCGGGCCCTCACAGACGCACGAGGGGCTGCAGAGGGAGCTGGGCACCCTGAGAAGGGAGCGGGAACAGCTGGAGACCAAAACCAGGGAGCTGGAGGTGGCCTACAACAACCTCCTCCGCGACAAGTCAGCTCTGGAAGAAGAGAAGAGGCGACTGGAGGAAGAGAATGCGGATCTGGCCCAGAGGCTGGAAAGCAGAAGCCAGGAGGCAGAGAGGCTGAGAAAGGGCCAGTGTCCCCAGGCCCACAGCTCCTCTCAGGACGTGCCACCAAGCTCCAGGGAAGGTAAGAACGTGGGGTGAAGGGGCCCCCGAGTCCAGAAGGTGACATGGCTCATAGTGACCTGTTATGGACAGCCTGGGCTTGCCTTTCCTTGCCCTTTCCTCTCTCCCCGAGACTGTCCATCTAGCATGAGGCAGACGACTGAAGGAGGGCAAAGCAACCACTCTCACATATTACTAGTCATTTAGCTCCTGAGAGTTCCATTTGGGCTGGTGATTCCGAGTTCTTGTGCCTCCCATGATGGCTCCCCCAGTCATAGCAAAGTGCGAAATATAAGGACCAGGTGAGACGTATGTGTATATGATTAGTAGAAAGTTGCCAACTATCCTGCCTAGAAAACTACTCTTTTGTGAATCTTTGGAAATTGTGATTCCTACCTTTTGTTGTTAAAATGACCTCTATTTATGAGATAACAATAGATTTATGAAACCATGATAGATGGTAGGGTTTTTTTTTTTTTTTTTTTTAATGTGCTGTCTTGGCAAAATAAAGAGGTGGCAACCCCTTTGTCGGGTTCCTCACTATGTTGTTTGGGAAGTTTTCTTACTCTTTGCCCAATCGGAGAACCTCTGCTTTCAAGTCCCCAGGCCACTCCTTGAGGTGGCTCTTTCTAACTGAGACTCTCTTCCATTCATCCTGGTCTCTGCTCGAAGGTGAGTCCGTGCATGCGCACTGCGACAGGGGGCACTCTCTCTCCATTATTCGGGAGGATGGTATTTGTGTCACTTTTTGTGAAATTGTGCTCCCAAATATTCCCTGTTTCATAATTAGTTTTCTGATCAGGAAGAAACAAGTGAGCAAATCTGAACGCAGGACAGTTAGCCCAGACTCTTCAGAGACGTCAACATCATGAAAGAAAGACAAGGGGGTGGGGCTTGTTCTAGATTGTAGAAGGCTAAGGAGAAGTGGCGGCCAAATGCAATGCCTGGCTTTGGATTGGGTCTTACATCCAGGGGAGAAGAGCCACAGGGACAGGTTTGGAATCATTGAGGAAATTTGAAGATAGACCACCTCTTAGGTCCTATTATTGATTAATGCTCAGTTTCTTGGCTGAGAGATGATATCGTGGTTATGAAGCATATCCTTCTTCTAAGGAGACACAGACTCAAGTACTAGGGGGTAAGTTGTCAGAATGGCTGCAATTTACTTTCAAATGGTTCAACAAAGACTATAAATGTATCAAGAGTGACAGAAACAAAGGAAAAACAAATGTGGCAAAATATTAACAAATGGTGAATCTCAGTGATGAGCACACGGTGGGGGGGGTGCTTTATTATATGATTCTTTCAACTTTTCAAATGGTTTGGAAATCTTCAAAATAAAATGATTATTTTTTTAAAAGGGCTTTCTAGGGACACCTGGGTGGCTCAAATGGTTAAGCATCCGGCTCTTGACCTCAGCTCAAGTCTTGATCTTAGGGTCATGAGTTCAAGCTCCACGTAGGGCTCTGTGCTGGGCGTGGAGCCTACTTTAAAAAAAAAAAAAAAAAAGGCTTTCTACCCGAGAGGCAAAGTCTGCATGTAAATGAGACTGAAAAAACCCAAGAGTCCATGCCAGGGTATGACCTTGGACAAGTCACTTAACCTCTGCACCTTGGTTTCTTATCTGTTACGTGGTAATGAAAATTCCTCCTCTGAGTGATTTTTGTGGGGTTCAAATGAAATAACTCTTAAGTGTAAAGGATTTTTAAAAATCCTGTATTTCTATAGTTGGAAGAGACTCGATTCTAAATTTTACAACAAAGAAAAATAAGGTCTGAAGACACCAAGGGCCCCGGGAGGCACAATGATTGGTGGTGGCACGAAGATTTGTTGAACCTGAGTCTCTGAGCACAGATAAAAGAATCAGTATTAATAGAAACACAATGAAGCATTACTTATTTCAGACTGTTAAGTGATGGAGTCATATTCTCAACAAAAACCTGTGTGTGTGTGTGTGTGCGTGTGTGTGTGTGAAAACAGAGGCAACGTTTTGGTTTTTTTATTGTCCTGTGGTCATTTAACAAGACTTAGGGAATTTATTAGATGTGTTTTCTAATTTTACATTTCTTTTTCTTCTTTCTAGCTGCTCTACTTTTGAAATAAGGACAACAGCCCCTTAGAGTGAACTCCAAGCTTGGAAAGTCTTTTTAGCAATTTTTTTTTCCATGAGGAGGAATTACATTAGCCCAGGAATGTAGAGCTGCAGAGCCTCTGAGCCACTGGCTCGTTTTGTGCAGATGTGGAAACTGAGGCCCAGAGCTGGTCTGTGGCCACCTAGTCAGCTAGTGGCAGAGCCACTAATTCAGTCCCTCCCACCTGAGGTCCAGTGGCCCTTCAGGACCTTGAAGTGAGCTCTAGTTTATAGAACCTAAAGATAAAAGACAGAAAGTCTACCTTTAGTTTACTATTATTATTATTATTAAAGATTTTATTTTAAATAATCTCTACACCCAACGTGGGGCTCGAACTCACAACCCTGAGATCAAGAGTCATGTGCTCCACCAGCTGAGCCAGCCAGGCGCTCCAGGAAGGTTACATTTAAACATCAGGGAAAGAAACGTTTGGAACAAAAGATGGGCTTCAAGGTCCTAGATCTGAGGGTAAAGGGCTTTCTGGGCGACTGGAATTTAAGTGTGGGTGTGCTTCATGTAGGGGCAGCAAGAGCTGGGGGGCTGGGAGTGGAGGGAAGGGCTTAGTGAGGCTGCCTCCAGCAGAGGGAGGCCACAGAAGGTGGACTTTTTCTCACTCTGCCTGTCATTCAAACTGTCACCACCGCTGTCTTTATCATGTAATTGTTACCTAGAAAAAGGTCTCCTTAGAAACACAGAAATTCCTTGTTGATGTGTGTGTGTGTGTGTGTGTACACATGAGAGAATTGAGATAGTGTATATATATATAATTTTGTAGTAATCGCTTTGTAGCAAAATGTCTGGAAACCTATTAAGCCCATGGGGCACCTGGGTGGCTCAGTCGTTAAGCGTCTGCCTTCGGCTCAGGTCATGATCCCAGGGTCCTGGGATCGAGCCCCACATCGGGCTCCCTGCTCAGCGGGAAGCCTGCTTCTCCATCTCCCACTCCCCCTGCTTGTGTTCCCTCTCTTGCTGTCTCTCTCTGTCAAATAAGTAAATAAAATCTTAAAAAAAAAAAAAAAGCCTATTAAGCCCAAAGTAGAAAAATACAGATTACCAGATGATCTATCAGAGTTGGTTATCAGTGTCACAAGAGAAGCCCCTCTTTCCCTTTATCTGACCTCTACTTCAGATTAGTCCTCCTAGAGAACAGAGCCTGGGATGGGGGCTTGTGTGCAGTGGTATATGTGGGCAGGGAGCAGAAGCCAGGTTAGGGGAGCGTGAGTCAGGGAAGGAAGGGGAGCCAATAAGGAGTGGGGGGCATTCTCCAGTGGAGCCCCACAGTGGGTGGTGGAGGCTTGAGCCCACCACGCCCTTCTGGGGAGCTGTGTAAAATGCAGCGGAGGAAGGAAGCATTCAACCATACATCCGATACTCTGCTGGCCCAGGATCATCACGCCAGAGGGTTTATCCCACTTCCAGTTTGCACAGATGTGGGCACCAGGCTGGCTCTTGCAGAGAGCGAGAGAAGCCGGGGCAGGGCAGCTGAGGCAGGGTCGTCACAGGGGACATTGGCACAAGGCAGGTGGCCACACAATGACTGGGAAAAGGTGGGCAGGATATGAAGGAAGAGCACCAGAGGTGTTCAGTGCAAGTGCTGCAGATAATAATCTCTTGTGAGGGTTGCTATGCAGATTAGAAGTGCCGGCACAGGGTGGGCATGCAGTAAGTGGATCATAACTCTGAAGGGTTTCTTTTGCTTGAGCTGTGCTACTGTTTTAAAACATCATTTAATGATTAAAACATCAACACGTACATAACATTTTTGTAACACACATATTGATCCGAGAGACAGTACCCGGAGCAACACCCAGGACGTTAGTCTGCTAGCTAATCTTCGCTTTCCTGGGGAGTTTCTAGGTTAAGCTCTCTAGAATGTGTCTGCAAAGCAGAGGTAAGGGAGACAGGGCAGAGCATGCAGAAAATTTCCAAAATTTTGTAAGAGACATGAACTTTTCAACCACAGAAGGACTGAGTTTTAATAGAAACAAATAAAAGCTCTAAAAATATTTAGCTATTGGGTACAATACAGTCCGTAATATTTTCATAACCTCTTTTTGTTTTCACACCACAGAGTGAAATATGAGTGATTTTTAAACATTCCAGAGAAATTTTAATTTTGACACGTTTTTATTGAGGACGTTTCACGTATAGTTTGAGCTAAGAATACTGAGGCGAGTAACTTGGCCGAAGTCACACACCTGGTACAGGGCTGGCCCGACCTGGAAAGCTATGACTTGGGGCCCGATCCAGGCTCGTTCACACAACTGCTTCCCAGCCTTTGGGCTGTGTGCATCCTCTCCCACAGGCTTCTGTCCTCATGCCTCAGACCATTGCCAGGAGCTCCTGGCCCGCACAACCAAGAAGCAGCCAGCGGACTTGTCATCCACCCATCCCATCTGCCAACTGAGAAAGGGCCGTGCAGTGATTCCGAAAGCCATTCCCTGACAGTATGTTTCACTGTGGTTCTTGTTTACTCCAAAGACGGCACATGAGGTGTGCTTCCAGCAACCGCGAAGAAAGGCGGTGGGGGTGAGGCAGGGAGAGGGAGGGGAAGAGGGAGAGGCAGAGGCAGAGAGGAAGAGACAGGGAGAGGGAGGAAGAAAAGGAGCCCTGTGCAGAGCCGCGAGGGCCTCGGTGGCCCCAGGCAAGGAACTCTGCACCAGCCAGGCACCTGGTCCCTCTCCTTTGGCGGCCGGTCCCCGGGGGCACGGCCTGGGAGCTGTGTGCGCACGCGCAGCAGTGCGCCGGAATCCGAGCTCCGCTCCTGGAGTGGGTCACCCCCCAAAGTTCTGAGGCGCAAGTTGGAGGCTGTTGGGAAGCCTCAGGTAGCCCTCTGCGCCCAGTCAGGAGACAGAATCCACACGGCAAGTTAAGTCTTGTAAGTTATATATTAAAAATATAAAGAATGGAGTTCGATGAAAGAGCAACTATAAGTAAACTCCACACGGCACCCCAGGGCCGAGGGAAGGTCCCAGAGGAAGGACAAACTTGGAAGGGGGTCAGGCCTCACTGAGGAAGGGGAGGTGCAGCCCAGCGGAGAGCGGAGAAGCTGGAGAGCTTCTCCAGGCTGGAGCTGGAACGGCCACCTCCCGAGGGCGACCGGCAGCCTGCGGCGTGGACACAGTGGAGGCAGGGACGGGCTGCGCGAGGGGGGCCTGCAGGGGAGGCCGGCTGAGCACGGGGTCCCTGTGCAGGGACTCTGGGTTCCGTGTTGACAGGGCTGTGGAAAGGTTATGGCCAGGCTGTGGCTGCAAGGTCACAGAGGAACCACGTCTTGGACCCGTGGCTGGGGCAGGGCTCCACCCGATGTCCTCGCGCTCACACTGCCAACCCAGTCCCCGGGGGCTACTGCCGCGGACCGTCCTCCCACAGTGTCCCTCCAGCGCCCTCTACCGAGAAAGCTTGACATCGTGCCCACTTTACAGGAGAAATCCTTGTTTTTCGGAAAGCATCTAGGGAAGGATGCATTTGGCACCAAGAGGCAATTAATTTATAACTGACAAACTTCCCCCACCACAGGTTGGAAAGTTTTGCAACTGCCATGGCCTTGGCAGACTTGGCTCAAGTCCTAGTCCCATCACTAACTAACTGTGTGACCTTAGGCAAGTTACTTAACCTCTCTGAGCCTGTTTCCTCTTTGGCAAAATGAAGATAATATCGTCCACGTCAGGACTGTTATGTGGAATAGAGGTGATACGCACAGGACCTGAATCATAGGAGGCACTAATAATTAAATTAGTGGCAGACTGCAATCCTAAAGCCTTTTTCTATTTCTTTAAAAGTTGTGAAGATATCAGATCACATAAATAGTTTCTATGAAACTGCTTTGAAATGTGGAAAGAGCCATAAGTACCTGCTAATCGTGTCTTTTCACAAAGGATCTGTTTTCAGTACTTCAATATTTTAGTGATCTTCAGGGAAGTCACCCCGGAAAATGCTGGTCTGGGTTTGTTTTCCCCACTTTCTTTATCCCTTCTGTGGCTAAAGTGGGCATTTTTCTTAATTTTCTTCTCATTGATTTGCAGGTGTGTACCCTGACTCTTCTCAGTATATATCTATTTCTCAGTAAGTCACTAAGCTCCATGATCATCCTAGCCACAGTCACAGAATAAAATAATGTTCATCAGGTGCACAGAAGAAGGAGCTGGTACAGGGGAGGCCCTTGTATGGCAACTGTGGGTCCTGGAGCTGAAGGGCAGGGAACTGGGCTGGGGCAAGGGAATCCTCTAGAAGTTTTGTAGAAATGCCACTGCAGTATTTCTCACCTCACATTGCCTAAAACTTGCTCCGATATCCTGAGAATTAATTGAAACAATTAAAGCAGTTTGAATTATTCAGAGGAAAGGTACCAAGGAAAAGAAACAGCTCACCTCCGGGAGTTTGCTCAATGACCTGCTTTTGAGAACTTGCCCTGCCAGGTGTTGCCGCGTATTTGAGCCTCTGCTCAGTGTGGGAGCCTGGGCAGGCAAGGCAGGGGTGGGTTGCTCCTGATAGCCAGGGGTCGAGGCTCTGTCATTATGTTTTAGGCCTAAGACAAGGCGTGGAGACGGGAGAGGCAGACGGAGAGGGTGAAGGCCTGCACTCCAGGAAGCAGGGATGGTTACAAACAGCTTTGCTCGCCCCTTGTAGGGGAAGGGGGTCCCTCACTCTTACCTTTTCCTGGCAGCACGGAAGAGCAGGGAACCTCGGGCACCCCGCCTCTGCCATGCCGACCACCAGTCAGCACCAATTCCCGGGAGAGGAGGACGGTGGTCGTGAGTGTCCTCAGTTGGTCTAGGGAACCTCCATCTGACCTAGTGAATCAGCCTCTGCCCTGGGTACCTACCCCCCTTAGGTCGAGGCAATCTTCAGAGTGAGGAGCAGAGGAGTCTTCTCGCCTCCACAGATTTTCAGGCAGACAGAAGGAGATTCAGGGAAGCAAATGAATTTCCTAGGACCCTCCAGGAGCCATTTGAATTGTCCAAGGGGTCCTTATTCCCAAAGCAGCCTAGAATGAACCCACATTACTCCTCAGCGAGAGGACTTTGCCAGAACATGAACTCCTCAAGGGGACCATGGACCAACTGTAATTATTCACCTTGTATGTCCACACCTTGCACAACTTTGCACCGGTAGGTGTTCCATAGGGGCTGGCTATTTAGGTGGGTGGACAGCTCCCCAAGGCTGGGGAGACTGAAGACGTGCCATGTCCCTGGAGGTATTCCTGATCGCCCCTGGAGTTTGGGGCTCACATCTAGAACGTCCTCAGTTGGTTACACATTTTGGCTTAAGGGTCTTAACTGCTCATGCAGCCCACTCGGGACTGAGGGACATCCCAGGGTGGAAGGACGCACCCCCTCCAGGCCTGTCACTCCTGGGGAGGCCAGTTAACACCGGGCAGAGAGCTCTGCAGCGGGCAGCCCACACAAGCCTGAGAGCTTCTTAGCTGGATAGGAAATGTTCTCTACCTCCTTCTAGTACTGTGCATTGAAGCTAAATACCAGCAACTATAAGAGGTACCTGAGTCCAGACATGTGAAAATGTGAAAAAATGTGTGTGGCTTAAAATTGATGACGTGTGTAGCCGGAGGGGTTCAGTGTTCCATTGTCAGCTTCTTTGCCTGCGAGGTTAAATTTAGCAAAGTGAAGCAAACACATGATAGGAGACAGAACATCTTCCTCACCTTCTCGGCTGTGCAGGAGCCCAGCCCCAGGCACTGACTGCCCTTGGGGACCGTGACACAGGAATCCTGAGTGGGGAGCCAGGTCACTCAAGGGGCAGAGAGCTGACTGAGATGGCCAGCAAGAGAAAAGGCCAATGTTTCAAGCATATCTTTTTATTCTGAGGCTTTGACGTCTGGGCCTCGCAGGGTTAGCTGATTCCTGGAGATCCTGTATGACTCACCTGCCAGCACGCCTTTCGCAGGCACACCCACCGACCCATAGCCCACGCCCCGCCCGGCCTCCACACCCACGCCCCGCCTCCACGCCCCGCCCCACTTTCACGCCCCGCCTCCGTGGGCTCTGGCTCTCACACTCAAGGCCACTGTCCACCTGCCCGCATCACCTCAGAGCCGGGGACCAACTAGGGACAGCCCCATGCCCCAGAGCCTGCTGAAATTATTCACATTAGCCAATCCTAAGCCTGCTTACCCGGCCTCACCCGTTCCTTCCCACAGGAAAAACAATAAAGGTTCTTGCCCATGTTTCCCCTCCTGCCTGAGTGACCCTGGTGCTGCCCCATGTGGCCCCTATGGCGTGGGTGTCCTTGGGAGTAGTGAGTATAACAGACTATCTTCTCATTAGCTGTCAACTCCTGATCTGTTGGCCTCATCATACCTGAATCATAAACCTACATTTTAAAACAGCTAAGCCTGTTCCTCGTGGCTTTTGCTTTTTCCTTGTATTCAAGGACTCTTGTATAAGCCTAATCCTAAACCCAAGTAGCGAAGTGTGACAAAGTGTGGTAACTTCATGTCTAACTGGTGTCCTCCACACCCCTTCCCTCAACGTGCGCAACCCCCACCCTAGCCCGCGAATTCTTGTAGGAATTCCGCACACTCTGTCCTTGTCCAAAACTGGTCTCAGAAAGGAATCTGACAGAGTATTTCAGTTGAGCATGTAAAGCTGAATACGTTACCTCTCACAGGAACATTTGCATCATGACAGGGGAAAGAACCTTATGTCATGCAGGGAATCATTAATTGTTGAATTTCGGGCATCCCGAAGATGGTGAAGACCTTCTCAATATCCCTGAATCACACCTCACCTGCTCATAAATTAGGGAATTATTTTAATTGTGTACAAGTTTATTTTATTTTGAATACCCTATTCTGTGCAAGGCACATCGCTATGCAATTTATTATTTGTGAGCTTTTTGTTATGGGAATTTTTCAAACATTCACAAAAGTAGAGAGAACAAGAACCCCAGTGTACCCATCACCAAGTTCCAACAGTTGTCCGCCAAATCCGATCTTGTTTTATCTCCACCTCAATGCTACATATTTATTATCTTTTTTAAAAATCTTCTTTTAAAGTTTTATTTATTTAGGTTATCTCTACACCCATCTACACCCAACATGGGGCTTGAACTCATGACCCCAAGATCAAGAGTCACATGCTCTTCTGACTGAGCCAGCCAGACCCCTACATATTTATTGTCTTAAAACAAATCCCAAACCATCATATCTTTGGAAGTCTATTTAAATACCATCCTCAGCATAGTCCTTGGGCCATTTTTCCTCATACTACAAGTTTGTCTCTTTCTTTTAATATAGTTTCTAAATGGAATGTGGAGACCGTGAACTTCCAGGAACTGAAGTCAGAGTTAACTGAGGTTCCTGCTTCCCGAATCCTGAAGGAGAGTCCATCTGGCCATCCCGAGAATGAGGAGGGAGACCCTGGTATGAAGTTAAATTTCTTCCCTTTTGTACACACATGGTCTTTATCTGTGACTGTTCTGTGTTCAGAGTTGGTCAGCCCGCTTTGCGGGGAGGGCGGACCACTGGTCAGCCTTGGCAGCGAGGCAGGGAAGGGGGAGAGGAAGAGCCCCTCTCTGCTCCCTTTCCAGAGCACGCGGGCAGGATGTCGGCCTTTCCTAGCAAAGCCCTGTATCTCACTCACCACCCACTTGGGGATGGTGGGCTCAGCTGGGCTGCACTGGGGAAGAGGAGAGATGGGTTTATTTCACCCACTTGATTGCCACATAGAAATTCATTACATTTTTTAGTAGATACTTCATATCTTTCTTTATCTTAGGGCCAGAGGGATGCACCATCTCAGCACATAGCACATACTCAGAAAAGGTATCTTTTCTGAACTTGGGTACTGAGGAGAAGTACAGGTGCCCCTCTCCAAAGTGTTCCCTGAAAGCCAGACTTAAGGCAGGCTGTGGTTTTCAGAAACTGTGACTATCCATGTTATTAACAATTATTCCCAGCTGAAGATCATGCATGCAATGGGGACGTTTTGAAGTCTTCAAAAAACAATTCCCTGAGATATGAGCAGCAAAGACTCCCCACCTTCTACAAGGAAAGTGAAGAAAAAAAAAAAAGCACAGAAATCTGTTGTGTTTATTTCAGCTAAATCTAAATTTTCAACCATCTCTTCATTACATTTTAAAAATTATGTTCGGGTTTTATTGTATTAAAATGGTGCCTTTATGTGGCCCATCAGTTTAGGCTTGAAGAACTTTGTTTTACAGAGTTTCTTATAATGACTAGATTTTTGTTTCATTTTTATTTTTTAAAGATTTTATTTATTTATTTGAGAGAGAGAGGGAGAGCACGCACAAGAAGGGGAGGGGAGGAAGGGGCAGAAGGAGAAGGAGAAGCAGACTCCCTGCTGAGGAAGGAGCCCAACTCGGGGCTCGATCCCAGAGTCCTGAGATCATGACCTGAGCGGAAGGCAGACACCCAACCGACTGAGCCACCCAGGTGCCCGTTTCATTTAAAAAAATGAAGTAAATCAGACATGAAAGTCATAAAAAGTAGCATAATGGACACCTGTGAGTTCCTGCCTGGCTTCAATCAAATATTAGAAATACAGTTTGAAGCTCTCTGTGCAGCCTTCCTCTTTACAACTGATACTGAAAAGGGGAAGTTCAATTCATATGACATTTTGATCACATAATACTTCCTGGGCATTTACTCTCTACCAAGTACATAACATGTATAATTCCATTTAACATTTACAACATCCCTACTACCCCAAAACACTATCCCCTCTACCAGTGACCAAGCCGAGGTCGAGGGGGCTGAGGGACCTGAACGTCACCCAGTCAGCGGAGGGCAGAGCCTGACCTTAACCCCAGACGCTCCGTCTCCGGGGTTCTGGCTTTCACCGGCTCTGCCACGCGGCCACGGGGCGGAAAGATGGTGGAAAGCGTTCTGGGTTATGCGTGTCTTTAATTCCCCCAGGATGCGGAGAACTGGTTTGGGTAGGAGAGCCGCTCACCCTGAGGAGAGCTGAAACGATCGCGGGCAAGTACGGCGTGTGGATGAGAGACCCGGAGCCCGCCTACCCGCACACCCTGGAGACCACGTGGAGAATCGACACGGTGGGCACGGACATCCGGCAGGTGTTCGAGTACGACCGCGTCCCGCAGTTCCTGCAGGGCTACCCGTCCAAGGTGCACGTGCTGCCGCGGCCGCTGGAGAGCACGGGCGCCGTGGTCTACCGGGGCAGCCTCTACTTCCAGGGCGCCGAGTCCAGAACGCTGGTGCGCTACGAGCTGACCACCGAGGCCGTGAAGGCTGAGAAGGAGCTGCCGGGGGCCGGCTACCACGGGCAGTTCCCCTATTCGTGGGGCGGCTACACGGACATCGACCTGGCTGTGGACGAGACGGGCCTCTGGGTCATCTACAGCACGCAGGGGGCCAAAGGCGCCATCGTCCTCTCCAGACTGAACCCAGAGAGTCTGGCCCTTGAACAGACCTGGGAGACTAACATCCGGAAGCAGTCGGTGGCCAACGCCTTCCTCATCTGCGGCCGCCTGTACACCGTCAGCAGCTACTCGTCGCCGGATGCCACGGTCAACTTCGCCTACGACACGGCCACGGGGCGCAGCAAGGCCCTGAGCGTCCCCTTCAAGAACCGCTACAAATACAGCAGCATGGTGGACTACAACCCCCTGGAGAAGAAGCTCTTCGCCTGGGACAACTTCAACATGGTCACCTACGACATCAGGCTCTCCAAGATGTGAAAAGCCTCTGGCATCAGGAAAGGCAGCCGGACACGATGGTTAGGGCTCCTGGGGGAGAGCCCGCCCACCAAAGCCCCTGCAGCTCTTCTCTGCGTTCTCAGCTTTCATTATTCACCCAGAAGAATGTGCGTGGGCCCCAGGTCTGCGGGTGTGGGACTAGCAGTCCGGGGGGAGGGGGTGTGGTTAGACGGTGTCCCAGTTGATGGGCTCGTCCTCGGTCAGCTCTTAAAGGGCTGTGTAAACGAAATAGTGCAAGTTCTGTGGTGAGTTGGGGCCAAAGTTATAAGGCATAGTAGTCTCTTCATGGAAACCACAAGGCTTTTTATAAAAGGCCCTCACTGGCTAAAAATGTGTGGAGAAGAGCTCCGGCGAAACAGCTTGCCCCACATGGCACCCAGGGTCATCCCCGCATGCTGGGGACATGGTTACCCCACACCACAGTTAGAAGAAGAGGAGCAGCTCCTGTGGCCACCGTCTGTATGGTGGGCTTCTAATGCTTTACGTAGCGTCCAGTGGGGCATAGCCTTTGCCCTGTGAAATAAAGCCATCTTACATACTATCCTCCTTGAACTTTGTGGGCTACTTTGCTTACGAGAAGAGTATTGATTAAGGCCATCAGATAATTCCTTTTGGTTGGGAGCTGTGATTGCAGGACTCTAACAGTGTGGGGTGTGTGTGTGTGTGTGTGTGTGTGTGTGTGTGACTGAGAGGCCTGTGCCCAGTTTTGCGGTGCTGCCCAGGACGACCCCAGGCCAAGAGTGGAACCCACCCCTCCGCATCCCCAAATCCTGGTGCTCTTGGTTCTTCCCAAACCATCTTATCTTTCCCCAACTCACCCTCTCTTCACCCTGGCTGCGTGTTGGTTCTTTCTGGTTGTCCTGGGCTTGAGTTCCATAAACTACAACCCCAGGTGAGCAGACCTGACCCCATTGGTTTTTAGTAACTGGACTTGCTATCTTGAGGTGCCACCATTCCTAGCAGGAGAACACTTTGTCTTGCCAATTCAGCTTGGACTCTGTCCCATTAGCATGTTTTCAGTCCGTTCAGGTTTCTCCTCTTCCCCGGGCTCCTCCAGGTGACATCTGTGCTCAAGAGAAGCCAGGGCCCTTGGGCGAGGAGAGAGAGGTGTCCAGGCCTGAGATTCTTCCCACACCTGGTCTCAGTTACCAGTGCAGCCTCCAGCATTTGCTGCTGACACGCTCGTCTCCGCGTCCGGTTCCGGCTCGGGTGACTTCTGCGTCCTGGAGGCCAGCTCCAGCAGGCTGCTGCTTTTCCCTAGCCTGGTCTGTGTGCCCTCAGGAGCTCGCGTACACCACAGGAAACTCGGGGTGCTCAGGCCCTCTCTGCTAGATCGGTCTTGGGCCCCTTCCACTCCTCTGCTGGTGCGGGGGCCACTTCCCTTAGAACCTCACCACCTACACAGGGTTCACCTGGAAGCAAGAACAAGTAGCTTCTGCCTTCTCATGCCCCAAACCTTTTGCAACACAAAGGCCTGACAAGAATTCTCTAGAATCTAAGCTCTCTTTTTCTCTCCTTTTTCCTGGCTTCCCCGAGACTTCATGCAGACCGCAGGGAGGCCACAGTCGAGCCCTTTTCCTGTTTTCTTCTCAAACCTTGTTCACAGGACCAGGGCTCAGTCTTTTGATTTCCAAGAGAACCAGCACTTCAACCTCAAAACCTTGACTTTAAAGACAAATCTCTGTATCATGAGTTCTAAAAAGTGTACTTTGGAAAACAAAACCCAGAACATAACGTTTCTTCCCCCCTGAGAGTCAATCCTCATAGAGGCTATGTGCGCCAAGTGTGAGCCTGAAGAGGCTGAGATGTCTCTCCACAGGCGTATTCATCTGCTTAGGCCACCGTAACAAAGGGCATGGATGGGGTGGCTAAAACAACAGAAATTTATTCTCTTGCAGTTCTGAAGGCTACAAGTCTGAGATCGAGGTGTCAGCAGGGTTGTGTCTTCTGAGGCCTCCCTTCTTGGCTTGTAGAGGGCTGCCTTCTCCCTGAGTCTCCACACGGTCCTCCTTCTGTGTGCGTCTGTGCCCTAATTTCCTCTTTTTTAAGAACAGCAGTCAAATTGGAATAGGGCCTACCCCCCAGTGACACAATTTTACTGCGATTACCTCTTTAAAGGTCTTATCTCCAAAGACGGTCACCTTCTGAGGTACTAGAGGTTAAAACTTCGACATACGAATCTGGGTTGGTGGGGGGGACGCCATTCAGTCCGTACCAGCTGGATATCACCGTTGCACCCCACTGATAGCAGGCTTTTAAAGCCTAGAAGCCCCAGAAGTAGGAATGCATGAGCTCATTCACCCTCTGAGCACCTGTAGCTGTCAGGTGTTCGAATGAGAAGTGGAAGATGAGGAGACAGCTTTGGGTGAGGAGGCAGGCCGTCACAGCTCATAAGCGGGTGAGGCGAATCCTCACACAGACCAGCCCATGGCTCCTTTTCTTTCCCTCTGTCAGCTTCTGCCTCTGGCTTTGGGATGGAAGAAGAGAGTGAACGAAGGAGGGAAGAAGGAAATCTTTCTGCACTTAGCTTCTAGGATATTAGACTCCCCCTACATCACTGATCGCTCCTTTTGGTTTCTCTAGCTGGTTCCTCTTTTCAGCCCGTATTAGTCAGGGTTCTCCAGAGAAACAGAACCAGTAAGAGATGTAGATATAGATATGAAAAGAGATTTAGTAAGAGGAACTGGCTCATGCCAATTGTAGAAGCTGAGAAGTCCCACGATCTGCCTTCTGGAAGCTGGAGACCCAGTAGTCTGATGGTGTAATTCAGTCCGAGTCCAAGGGCTTGAGAACTGGGGGGAGCTCTTGGCATAAACCCCAGTGTAGGGGCAGGGAAGACAGATGTCCCTGCTCAAGCAGGCAAGCAGGAGGCAGAGGGGGTGAACTCCTCCTTCCTCCAGCTTTTGGCTCTATTTAGGCCCTACGTGGGTTGAACGATGCCCACCCACACTGGGAAAGGCAGTCTACTTTACTGAGTCCACAGATTCAAAGGCTAATTTCATCTAGAGACACCCTCACATCACACCCACAAACAGAGTCTCATCCGGGCACCCCTGGGGCCAATTTGACACACAAAACTCACGATCACATCACCTCAACCTCTTTTTTTTTTAAAGATTTTATTTATTTATGGGGCGCCTGGGTGGCTCAGTTGGTTGAGCGACTGCCTTCGGCTCAGGTCATGATCCTGGAGTCCTGGGATCGAGTCCCGCATCGGGCTCCCTGCTCAGCACGGGGTCTGCTTCTCCCTCTGCCCTCTTCCCTCTCGTGCTCTCTGTCTCTCATTCTCTCTCTCTCAAATAAATAAATAAAATCTTTAAAAAAAAAGATTTTATTTATTTATTTGAGAGAGAGAAAAAAAGAGAGGATGAGCAGGAGGAAGGGCAGAGGGAGAAGCAGACAACCCGCTGAGGAGGGATCCCAGGACCCTGGGATCATGACCTGAGCTGAAGGCAGATGCTTAACCGACTGAGCCACCCAGGCGTCCCTAGCCTCAACCTCTTAAGGTTAAAGTGCTTCGGGGCTCAACGGTCTCCTCCTTACCTGCTCATTCTTCTGGTCTCACCTAGCATCATGGCTCTGAATGCCGCATCTATGTTGATAACCCCCAAATTTATACCTCCAGCCCACACCTTACTCCTAAACTCCAGATTCATATATTTATTTGCACACTTGACCTTTCCGCTTAAATGTCTCTTAGGCGGGGGCACCTGACTGGCTCTGTTAGTGGAATGTGCAACTCTTGATCTCATGGTTGTGAGTTTGAGCTCCACATTGGGTGTAGAGATTACTTAAAAATAAAATCTTAAAAAAATGTCTATGAGGCATATCCAATCAGCAAAACTAGAATTTCTGAGTTTCTCTACCTCACCCTGGTCATACCTGCCAAATCTGCTCTTCTTGGAGCTGGTAGAAACTCCATTCCCCTAGTTGCTGAGGCCAAAATTGGAGTCATCCTTCACTCCTTGCTCTCAAACCCCACATCCAATCCATCAGAGACTCTTGTTGGTTCCATCTTCGAGTACATCTGTGCAGAATCTGACCACATTTCTCACCTCACCAACGGCTCTTTGCTCAGATTCCCGTTGTCTTTTTCTGGATTGCTACACGGCCTCTCAAGTGCTTCTGCTCCTTGCCCCCAGACAGCCTACTCACCATCGCGGCCAGAATGGCCCCCTTAAAATACAAGCCAGAATGTGCCTCTCTGCTCCAGAAAACCCCGCATGGCCTCCCATCTCAAAGTCAGAGTCCTTACAAAGTCCCCCATGATGTTTCCCCCACCCCTGTGACTTCAACTTTTATTCATGTCCCCGACTCCCTCCACTCCAGCCGGGCCACACGGGCCTGCTCACTCTCCTCTGAATGCTCCAGGCACACTCTGGTCTCGCGCCCTTTGCGCTGGCTCTTCCCTCTGCCCAGATGTCCACACACCTAACTTCCTCTTCAGTCTACTCAACTGTCACCTTCCTAGGAGGCTGACCCATACCACCCTATTTAAAATTGCAGCTGACGTGCTGTTTCGTTGGCGACTTCCAACCTTCCTGACCCTGTCTGATTATTTCAGAATTTCCTTTCCATTACATTTATCGTCTCCTGACATATGGTATAATCCACTGATTTTAAATTGTCTATACTTTTCATCACACTTCCCTCTCTGGAATGTTGTGGAAAGTCATTGAGAAGACATGACTGCCAGTTGACATGTGAGCTGGATGCTGGCAACTGGAGGCTCCTTACCCCCTCCCCGTCCTTGGATGTGGGTTCCCCTTGTCTTTCCTGCCCCTAGAGGCTGAGAGAGTCTTCTCTATTACAAGAGCTATGTTTTTTAACAACTATGTAACTTTTGTATACATAAAATTTCATGGGGAAAAACTGTCAAATAAGAAGTGATGCTAAACTCTCTCTAAGCTATAGTTGTATGAAATTTCTAAAATCCGATATGTCCTGGTATAATGATATCAGTATTATTTTAAAATGTACCTCACCTGCACCGTTCACGTGACTGAACCCAGTTAAGGGCTCCTTATCAACTTTTAGGATGTGGCGGGTGGGTGCGGAGATTCACTCATCTTGCTGCCGCCCAAGACAAGGCTTGTATGGAAGTTCCCTTGCTTATTAAACCTGGGACCTACCAATGGGGAGTGGCTGTTTCCTCCTTCAGTCTCTCCCTGCCTTCTGAGTGCAGGGGCCCATTTCAGATCACACCCAGGAAGCTCCCAAGGGATTCATAAGCCAACACGTGGCGAGCCAGCCCGGAGACAGAGGACACGGGGCCCTGGGAATGAAGCATCTGCAGGGGAGATCCCGGGTTGCCACCGGCCTCTGTATGTGTGTGTGTGTGTAGCGGGGGGTGGTTGCGGGGCCTGGTTTGTCTATGCTTGTGGACTGCGATGTGAGTACGGGGACACCCCCCAAAACGCGGCTGCTATAAGGGGCTTATTTGAGAAAGCGCGCATCGCTCACTGCAGCAAAGCCCAGAAACAAACGGGTGGCTCGGTGGGCTGGCCTCTCCTGTGGGTAGTTCGGAGGGTGACTGATGCCCAACTAGAGGCTGAGCTTGAGTTAGGAAGTTGGAAGAGCTGAGGTTAGAGAAGAGCGTGGGAGTGTCCCCCGCTCTGCTGGCTTTGGGGCTCACAGACAGATCGGGGAGCAGGAGAATAAGTTAGAGGCCTTAGCAGATCGCTCTGCAAAGCTAACAGCTGGGCACTTGAGACAAAGCCTGGTTAGGACATGAGGAGGTGGGATCTCTGGGAAAGTGATGAGAATGAAGAGGAAACGGACAAAATGCCCCATGCTGTCTGACCCCTAAAACAAAGGAAAATTTTAAACAGCCATTCCCCCCAAGGTCCTAGGAGAAAACTTGCATTCTTTCTCTGACCCTTGTGGTTGTAAATCTTGTCATGTCTTTGAAATGCACAGCCCCCAGGAAATAACCAAAACATGGCCCAGAGACTGGAGGAAAAAAAAAAGGAGGGAGTAGAGGCTTAATAGAATGCAGACTCCCTTGCCCCAGATCTAGCCCGTGAGCTCCACAGATCACAAGTGTCAGTGAAGAGCCGTGTGAGTGGGTACCTGACTCCTGGTTGGAGTTTTGGAACAAAAGCTGAATGGATACAGAAAGTTATGGAAGGTTTGTGGGAAAGGAATATTCAGAAAGGAATTTTATGTGTCATCAAGCTAAGACTGCAATGGATTTATGCACTTTTTTTTTTTTTAAACGGAAAGTTTTAATATCCAACAAACACTGGTGAAAAAATAGAATTTGTTTTTCTATTAAGAGGAAGAAGTTTTCTTAGATTATTGGTTTTTTTTGTAATAAGAAATTGTAAGGTTTTTCTTTACCTTTAATGTCATCTGCCTAGAAAACACAGATTCTGTCTTGTCTTTATCAGGTCTTTGATTACTTAAGAAACAGAGTCTTCTCTATTACAAGAGCTATGTTTTTTTAAAACTATGTAACTTTTTGTATACATAAAATTTCATGGGAAAAACTGTCAAATAAGAAGTGATGCTAAACTCTCTCTAAGCTATAGTTGTATGAAATTTCTAAAATCCGATATGTCCTGGTAGAATGATATCAGTATTATTTGAAAATGTACGTCACACAAATGACCAAATTTCCTTATCGACTACATGATACTGATTTTTTTCCTTGTCTACTACATGATACTGAACTCTCATTGGATCTTTAACCATGGCCATTTTTAAAGTCTTTTGGCATTTGCAGACAGTTACTATTTTACTCTGATGCTTTGGGCGGGTGGGTACTATTCCTGTTGAAGTGCTTCGTCCTCAAGGAAATTCAATAAAAAGTACTTTGACGGGTTTCTGATAACTAAGATCCATTTGCCTCATGTGGGAGGGAGAAAATAAGCCTTTCACAGGCTCTCCCAAGCCCACCTGCACAGCCTGAGACTGTCCCTGTTGTCCTTCCCCAAAGTAAAGTAGACCCATTACATTGATGATGTAATGCTGACCTGTGAAGTTTGGCCTCTGCTGGGGGGACACTCTGCAGGCTTTGCTGGGACATCTGTTTTCTGTTGTTGTTGTTATTTTGGTATTCTCTACACCTAACATGGGGCTCAAACTCATGACCCCAAGATCAAGAGTCACATGCTCTAACAACTGAGCCTGCTGGAGCATCTGTGGGGAAGGGGATGGGCAGTGAACCCACAGAAAATCCAAGGCCCAGCCATAAGGTTTCGGGAGTCGTCTGGTCAGATAAGACTCGGGTTGTCCCACATGCTGTGATCCACGAGGTACACGCTTATCCGATCGCTAAGAATGTGAAAGAGGTGCACATCTTTGTAGGGATTTTGGAGTCTGGAGGGTTTTTATTCCCCACCTGGCACAGAGCCTCTGACCCTTACACTCAAGAAAGGGCACATGTGGGCAGGGGTCAGAGCAACAAGCCGCCTTTGAGAAAGCAAAACTATGATTGAAGCAGATCAAAGCTCTGGGCGTCTCCCAAGCAGGGCTGCCGCTGAGTTAGATGTGTCTGGGACTCCAGAAGGTATGGGCTGGGCACTGTGGCAGAAAGAACACCCAAGGAGAGAGCACCCCTGGGATATGGGTCTCAGCTACGAAAGGGGCCAGAAGCCAGCATACCCGAGTAGAGCACCAGCTTCTAGCAGGTGCACACAGCGCTCCTCCGGGTAGAGCCTCTCACACAGCAGCCCGAGGGCTGAGCTCAGAGCCTGCGGCCTGGCTAGTGATCCCTCATGAGCCCTGGCCACTAACCCTTTGCACTGATGACCCCGACAGTGGGAAGCCAAGGGATGGATGATCATGAGTAAGGCTTTGTGGGGTCAGGATATGCAGCAACACATCTGGCATCTGGGGGCATCTGCAAGAGCTTGAGGCAGTCCTCACTGTCTTCCATGTCCAGGCTCATGAGGCGCTGACCCCCCAGGCAGCTCGGAAGCTGATGCCCTAGCTTGGTAAGAGCCCTAACTACTGGCTCTTCAGTAGATATGGCGGGTTGGGTGCACAGAACAAGTGGCACCGCAGTGCCCAAGGTAGAGGGTGGATTGGCAAGAATGCTGGCTTGCCCTTGAAGTACAGTGACATAGTCAATGCAGTGACCGCATGTCTGTGTGTTCTTGACGATGCCCAAGGTAACCACCAAAGGAGTCTGGGGCCATCCACCAGAGTTCCCAGCCCACGAGAGATTGGCAAGTTGGTCCTGTTGGGCCATCCTTCTGAGCAAGGGCTCTTAATATGTCTGGGTTTGTGGACCCTGCGTGTGGCCTTGCACCAGCTTGCCCCTGTCGCCATGCAAACCAAGCTGCAAGCATTAGGGGGGAAGAAAAACGACTGTGGATAGACGCCCTCATCAGTGAGACAGCCATCAGGGGCCACGTTTCAAAAATCACGACATGCTAGACTGGGCAATAGAACGTGACGTTGAACAGAGGTTCCGTCTCCCCTATAACGCACAAGCAGCAGGGCTGGCAGAAAGAAAACATGGAATATTAAAGGGGCAGATCAAGTTAGTAACAATGGTGGGGAGGACTAAAGTTCTGTCCCAGTCTTGCACACACTTGAATGATCAACCATAGGGCCTGTTGCCCAGATGCTAGCCGGGGAGGCACCCGCCGCTGTAAAGGTACGGAAGTCATGGGAGACGGCCAGTACCCCGACTCTCACCAGGTGTGACTGCACTGTGTGCTGAGAACACCAAGCCCCATCACGTCCGGGAAAGGAGTTACCTACTGAAATGGGATATCCCGCTGGGATGGATGAGTTACTTGGTACTGCTGGGTGATGGGGAAGTACCTGATCTCCACTGGGATCTGTGGTCAAGACCTGTTGAAATGCACCACTGAGGGCGCTGGGTGGCCCAGTCGTTAAGCATCTGCCTTCGGCTCAGGTCATGATTCCGGAGTCCTGGGACCGAGTCCCGCATGGGGCTCCTTGCTTAGTGGGGAGCCTGCTTCTCCCTCTGTCTGCCACTCCCCCTGCTTATGCTCTCTCTCTCTCTCTGACAGATAAATAAATAAAATCTTAAAAAGAATAAATTGCTAGAAAAAAATATGGACTAAAAAAATATATATATTGACTATCTACTGTGTGAGCCAAGCACTGCTCTAGGGTCTTAACACTGAACAAAACCATCAATTCCTGACCCACGGAATGTATTTGTTGGTTCGAAACCACCTAGGGAGCTTCCCAGGCGAAATCTGAAGCCAGCCCACTCATGCAGAAGGCAGGGAAAAAAGGAGGAAGGCTGCGCACTCCAGGCTGGTAGGTGGCAGATTTGCAAGCACAGGGACTCACACGCAGGCTTGTCTTGGGTGGCAGCAGGATGAGTGGATCCTTGTACTACTTGCCACATCACAAAAGTTTATAGAGAGGCCTTCACCAGGCTCAGGCGCGTCTGCCATGCAGGTGTTTTTTTTTTTTTTTAAATTTTATTTTATTATGTTAATCACCATACATTACATCATTAGTTTTTGATGTAGTGTTCCACGATTCATTGTTTGCGTATAACACCCAGTGCTCCATGCAGAACGTGCCCTCTCTAATACCCATCACCAGGCTAACCCATCCCCGCACTTTCCTCCCCTCTAGAACCCTCAGTTTGTTTTTCAGAGTCCATAGTCTCTCATGGTTCATCTCCCCCTCCGATTTCTTCCCCTTCATTCTTCCCCTCCTTTTTTTTTTTTTTTTAACATATAATGTATTATTTGTTTCAGAGGTACAGGTCTGTGATTCATCAGTCTTACACAATTCACACGCTCCCATAGCACATACCCTCCCCAGTGTCCATCACCCAGCGTGCAGGTGTTTTCAATACCACCTCCCGGTGTCAAGGCTACGCCCGGGAGCAGCCTTTGGGAGCCGGAAAGGCAAGCACGAGCCACGTTCCAAGCACAAGGAAGGGAAGGGAGGAGCCTCTGACTGCACCAGGTCGAGCTCCCAGGCAACCCGCGGTCACCTCTTGTGGATGAGCTTCCCCAGCCCCCACCCCTCGTGACCGTTCTTACCGTCTCACCAGCCCCCCTCTTCCGTGGCGGGCCCTGAGCGGTCAGCAGGGGTTTCACGGGCGCGCTGCCGCAGGACACTGGAGCAGATTCCCCAGCCACAGCTCGGGCACACGCAAGAGAAATCACTGATTCGGACGATGATTCCCAAAAGCAGTGACACGTTTTTCTACAAGAGCCTCTGATCTGAATTGCTGATTTACAAGCTGGAGGTCGGATCGTTCAGGGTGTTCCTTTGTGTCACGTGATTTAATAAAGCTGGCACATTAGCAGACTCATCGGATACACACACACAACGTTCTATTTGGATAACGTAGAGTCCTTTCAGTATTCAGTAAGGACAGGCTTGGTCGGCTAGTATTTAAGACTTGCTGGGTGAACTTATTTTTTTTCTTAAAGATTTTATTTATTGGAGAGAGAAAGAGCACAAGCAGGGGGAGTGGCAGAGGGAGAAGCAGACTCCCTGCTGAGCAAGGAGCCTGATGCGGGACTTGATCCCAGGACCCCAGGATCATGTGAGTTCAAGCCCCATATTGGGAGGTGTAGAGATTACTTAAAATCTTAAAAAAAAAAAAAGAACTGGAAATAAAATACCACAAGGGTTAGTCTTTCTCACTTTTGCCCTCCTGGATTCTATTCTTAACTGGCTGTTTGACCTTAGACAAGTCACTTAACCTCTCTGTTCCAGCATTGTCTCATAGAACTTTCTATAATGTTAGTCATGTTCTCTGTCTGCAACATCCGTTACGGTGGCCACTAGCCCAATAAGCTCCTATTTGAAATGTGGCCACTGCAACTGAGGAACTGAAGTTTATTTAATTTTACTGAATTTAAATGTAAGTAGCCACATGTGGCTAGTGGCTCTTACTGAGCAGTGTAGGTTTGTTTCATCATTGGATGGAGGAGGTGGTCATGAGTATATGGAGCACCCAGCTGACGAAGACAGGCACTCCACGCATGTTCCCCTCACCCCTGCCCCGTGCTGCTGCATGAAGCTGACCTGATCAAAGGCACAGTCAGATAGGGGGACCAGAGTACATTTTTGAGGGCAGGTTTGGAGAGAGGACACCCATAAGGACCTTATGAAGTGGATGAAATAAAAGCTAGCATTCAGGATATTTCCCATATGTGGATTTGAATGATCACATTTTTTTTAAAGAATTTTATTTTTAAAGATTTTATTTTATTTGACAGAGAGAGCTCACAAGCAGGGAGAGCAGGAGAAGCAGACTCCCTGCTGAGCAGTGAGCCTGATGCAGGGCTCGATCCCAGGACCCTGAGATCATGACCTGAGCCTAATGATCACATTTTTGATGCTTTCAAACTGCTCAGAAGAGCCTCAGAAATCCTTAGAAGTGCTTTGGGATGGGTGCAGAGTCTTGCACATGGGATCTGAGCAATAGACTTCTCTCTCACTCTGCACTTGGCTGCCTTTCAGGTTGGGTTTCTTCTGCTACAGAGTTTGAAATTCATTTAAATCTCCTAGAAGCACACCTTGGAAATACTGTCCATGCATGTGAACCACAATCAGCCTGGCACCAGCAGATAGGATGCAGCTCAGTTAAACTAGTGCACAAACCCGTAAAACTGTAGTGTCCCAGGCTGAGTTCTGAAAACCCAAATATCTCATGGTTCTCTGGAGCTCAGATCTTTAAAGTCACAGATTCCTGCACTTTTGACTCATCCAGATTTAATAACAAACATTGAAGCCTCATCTTTTTTTTAATTCAAATACAATTGCCTATGTTCTATAGAATGACACAAATTAAAGATCAAATGTGGACGTATTTCAGAGACTTGACTTGAAAAACCAAAGACTGCTCTAAGTGCATTAGCGAGGCATAAACACCACTCAGCAGTGATCATGAGAGAAGAAAAATAGGAAAGAAAGAACAAAGATGTTCCAAGACAGTCTTCAAAGACACCCCCAACTTCGCCGGAGTGCTGTAAAAGCCCCCTTAGACTCTGTAGTCCTCCACGGGTGAAGGAGGAGGTGCAGGGGGTTCTGCAGGGCCGGCCACGCTAGCAGGGACTTGCTCCAAATCCAGAGTGGAGGGTATCTCCCTGGCTTCATCAGTTTTCTTGGTAAATCTCTCTTCTCTGGGAGGAAAGGCACAGTGAATGCTTTTTAAATACACATAGAATTCTTTAAAAAAAAAAAAAAGAAAAAAGAAACCCTCAGATCCCAGCACCTAAAGAGAACCACTCAACACGTTGAAGGACATCCTTCCTGACTCCTCCACCCAGGCTTACAGAGCTATCAGCTGGCAAAATGGAGACGGACTCTGTTCATGCTTCAATTGTCAGCTCTTCTCAGAGCTCAGCTGTCTCCTCCCCTGGCCCCGTGGGTCCAGCCCTACCAGTCTGCACCCTGTAATTTCAGCTGAGCGCAGGCTCTCTCTCTCTCTCAAGGTTTCGTTTGCATTTCAGCTATTCTTTGGTCAGCCTTTTTTTTTTTTTTTTTTAATATTTTATTTACTTATTTGGGGTTTGGAAGGGCAGAGGACGAAGAGAGGGAGAATCCGAAGCAGACTCCCCACTGAGCACAGAGCCCAATGCGGGGCTTGACCTCATGACCCGGAGATCATGACCTGAGCCGAAACTAGGAGTCAGTCGTTCAACCGACAGAGCCATGCAGGCACCCCTGGCCAGTTCAGCCTTAAGTTCACTTTGCCTCTCCTTTCTGCCTAACTTACCCCTGCGCCCCCACAAGGCTGCAGGCTATCCTACCCTTCTCTGGGGTCTGCCAGGGTGTTCCCATCCTCCTCAGGACTGGGCTAACCCCATCTTCAAGAGGAGAGGACTGGCCTGTCAAGCGCTTAAAGAGTCAGGAACGTGGAGCTAGAAACTTCAGACCTGCAGATTCACAGCCACACCTGATGATAAGCTTCTCAGCTGAGGAGGAGATAGAAGGGGATTTCCCCTGGTCACGTGGCTAGTAAAAGGAATCCAGGCTCCGATCTCCTGACCACGAGTTCACCACTGCATCTCCCAGTCAGAGCTGACCCCTAATTTTGCTGAAAGGATAGGAGGTGCTGGGGAGGGGGGTTAGGGGAGGCTTCAGAGTTGTGGAATCTCTTCCTTCTTCAGCAGATGCTGCTGCAGAGTGACCATGACCCCCCAGAGACAAGGCCCACTCTCACGAGATCAACCAGGGGTGTCAAATCTGCCATGTACTCCTGTCCGTGAAAGTTTGCAACATCCCGTATCTAGATAAGACATTGTGCCTAAGGTATGTTATCAATTCGCCAATGTCGTACATTCCCCCAAACTCTAAGGTCAAGAAGCATTGTGAGTAATACTGGATGGAGGTCCATATTTCAAGTCAATTTTTATTTTTTGGCCAACTACATATCAGTTTTAATAAAGTCATTATTCTTACGTTCATACTGTACCTGACAAAGAACTCAAACGAAAAGTGTCAGCTCTGCCAATTTTTGTTGCTTACTCACACTTGGCATTATTAGAATGATTTCAAGCCAGGTTTCTTGGCAGAAATTTCGTTAGGCTTCCTGTCTCTTTTGAGGGTTCCATTCATTGAGACTAGATAACATAACTTTTAAATCCACTTAACCAACGCAAGAAGTAAATTACAACATATTGGCATTTGCTGTGAGTGGAGTGAAGAAGCCCCCCCCCCTCGCTTCCTCCAGCTTGTAGCTCCCATCCCCCCACAGGAAAGCCTCGGACTTGACCCCTGACCACCTGACACACAGCAAGTGAGCTGCAGCTAACTGGACATCAATTTCAGTAGAGCTCGGTTTTCATAGAAATTGGGAGTCCTAATCTTTTCTTTCTGCACCTTTATATAGCAGAGGTCTTGGGCACCCGACTAGATCTGGGGATCTAGACCAGAGAGAGGACGGGGCACTCCACAGGGGCCATCATGGGCTCGTCAGAGTTAGCAAATCAAAACACAAGGTGCCCGGTGAAATTTGAATTTCAGATAAACAACTGATTTTTTACTCTAAGCATATCGCAAATATTGCGCAGACATCCTTAGGCCAAAAAACGTTTTTATTGTTATTTAAAATTCAAATTGCACCAGGCCCCCTATATTTTATCCACTAACCCTACCATCAAGAGAGGGTGTCAGGCAGTGGGGGTTCAGAGCGGCTGCAAAGCTTCTCCTCAGTACCAGACCGGCTACGGGCATCTCTTCCAAAGAGCCCCCGTACTGGGCTCCAGGGCTGCAGGGTTGAGGGGGAGGGAAATCCCTGCCTGCAGGGAGCTTACAGCCTAGTTGGGAATGAGAGTCCAGGCTGTCCCCAAACTTTGCAAAGTCATGCATTTTTATACCGGGAGGGTGCATCACCACTTCTGTCCAATGACCAAAGCGATCCCCACCCCCCGATGAAGAGCCACTGATCTGAAATTCATCCCAGCACCCTTCTCATTGTCTGTTGGAAGACCACATGAATCTATTTCCCAAGATGGGTGACAAAGAGGTTTTTCACCCATAAAATCTGCCTTGAAGCAACAGACGAACACGTGTGAGCATGTTTATGCAGACCAGTGTTTCCTGCAGTTTCAGGCATCTGGTGGGGATCAGCCGCTCCATCCCCCCACCCCGCGCCCTAAGTGGGCCAGAGAGCTCTCAAGTACCTGGTGGCCATGGTGACTCTGCGCCTGGTCACCTCGGAGGCCAGGTCTCCGTAGGGCAGGTTATTGCCATTGACCGTGGGGCTCTTCTGAGCCATAGGCTTGCACTCAGAGGACTCAAGGAATTTGGGTTCACGGCAACTATGAATCTAAAATACAAGCACCAGTAAACGGACTTCAGGGGGCAGACGTGGGTCCAGCACAGCATGTCCGCTGTCCCGTTCTCAGTGGGGCCTCCCTACAGCCCCAGTCCCACCCCACACTCCCCCGGCCCACCGGTCAAAAGACAGATTTCTTCAAAATCAAGGGCAGTTACCCTGACCCCCCCAGGGTAAAAGCTCAGGACATGGAGGCCCAGAGAGGTGCCGGCTCTCTCCCCACGTCGCACAGCTGGGCCCTGTCCCGTACTGCTTCCCCCCTAACAGGTGCTCCTCCCATGGAGCCCTCCCCGCCCCAGGGCCATTTGGCATCTCTGACACGTTAGGGGCTTTCTTCCCAGAGGGCTTACCTTCTAAAGAGCAGGAAACTATATGCTGGCTAATTGAACGTAATAATAATAAAAATAAATTAATTAAAAAAAAATGAACAGGAAAGGGCCATGCGCCAAGCTGGGGCTGACAGATGTGCACGTGGGAGACACTGGGGGCTTGATGCTGACAACAAAGGTTATCGCAGCCACCCAGTCAGGGTCGGCTACCCTGGGGTGCCCTTTTCCGTTATCTTCTTGGAGAACCACAGTAACTGTGCAAAGGAGACTCTGGGACCCCCACTGAAGGAACGGGGAAACTGAGCCATGGAGGAATGGGGTAGCTTCCCCAGGGGCCCAGAGCTGGAATCTGAACCTAGGCCTGCCTGGCTTCAAAGACTCCACTGCGGAGCCAAGCGACCCTCCAGTTCGGCCCTGGTGACCGGACATCGCTAAGGAAGAGGTGAGGCGTCTCCGACCCTGGACCCCCAGCACGCTCTCGAGGTGACCCTGTGGCACGAATGACGAGCGCCTGAGCTCCCCAGCCTGATCTTCTGGCTGGAAAAGTTTGTTCTTAGGAGGATGCCCGACGGATTTACCTTTCGATCCCCGCTCAGCTCAGTTTGGGGCCCCTTCCACACTTGAGCTCATGGTCTCGGAAAGAAATGCCCCCGTTATAGACTCTGGATCCACATGTCAGCTATGCCACCTCCTCAGAGGAGGAAAAGACCAAAAATGCCACCACCGTCAGCTCCCGCTTCTTCTTTTATCCCCGTGGCGTCAGGCTCTCTCGGGAGCTGGCGTTAATGGGATTGATTTGCCCCTTGGAAGGTCGCAGCTGACACAAATTTTCCCCGCAGACGTGACCTCGATGAGGAATCCCCACAGATGTGGGGAGAAGATGGGTCTTGAGTGCAGAGCCGGGAAGGGCGACGAGGAAGCCCCCGCCTTAGACGCTGGTAAGTGTGACATCTAATGGCCACGGTTCCAAAAGCAAAGAATTCCCGGGCACCCCTCCTCCCAGCACCGTCCTTGCTCCCGACTTCCTGATGATTCACAGCACGTCTGCGGAGAGGGCAGGTGCTTCGGCTTTGGAACGGAAGGCACTGATTTCAAGACTCTCGCTTTTGAGCTGAGTGATCCTGGGTAAGTGATTTAATGTCTGTGAGCCTCGGTTTTCTTACCTGTAAAAGGGAAGTAACTTACACTCTTTCTCCTAGGGCAGTAGTGACGGGTGAGAAAATATTTGCAAAAATCCCTCATTTTTACCTTTTTTTTTTTCCATTTTAAAATGTTTAAATATCTGCCCCAGAATATATATAAATGAATAAATATATTTAGCTCCAGGATGAATATGAATCTGTGCGTATACATAGATTGCCCCTCATATAATGCCAGGAATGTAAGCCTTTTCCTCACAAACATACTTTTTGAAAGCGGGAGCTCCACTTTTCCCCTTCCCTCCTATCCCAGGGCCTGGCAGAGCATTGAGATCCTAGTGGGAGCTCAGCAATGATTTACCCTGAGTCAGAATCTGCGACAGCACTGTGTTCCCATCTGTTTCCTTCGGCCATATGACTACCCACGTCTCTAAACTGTGTAGGGTTTTCAAAGTGTAAACAAATGTGTGCACGGTGTTTGAATATGGCAGAAGCAATTATTGCACACCGACTCCAGAACGGACACAGTGACCATACCGGTTTCTTTTTTTTTTTTTTAAGATTTTATTTATTTATTCATGAGAGACAGAGAGAGAGAGGCAGAGGGAGAAGCAGGCTCCCAAGGAGCAGAGAGCCCGATGTGGAACTCGATCCCAGGACCCTGGGATCATGACCTGAGCCGAAGGCAGACGCTTAATTAACCATCTGAGCCACCCAGGTGCCCACCATACCGATTTCTTAACACGGTCTGTTTTGTGTTTGTTTGTTGCTGTTTTGACACAGCGGCTTTGGGGAACAATATTTCAGCTTTACATAGGAACGCGCGGGAAGTCTGAGGTGGGTCAGATACATCTAAAGCAATTTACACAATACAAACCCCGTCTCTGCCTCCTACACTCAGTATCCTTTATGATGGTCCACACTTATCTAAGACACGTTTCTGAATCCCGACACCCAAACTCGAAGTTTCCAGTCCAGATGGGTAAGAAGCAGTTTGGCAGGAAGAGGGTCTTTCTTCACACTGACCACGACAGAACCCTATTGGAAGGGGTTTGCTGCTTGCAAAGCCTGGCGTCAAAGTTTATAAACTTAACAACCAGGTTGGTCCACTCACAAAACACGTGGGTGGGTAAGATAAAATGAGAACATATATTCTCTAGAAACAACAAATATACAACTACCAACATGATTATTAATTCGAAACTGGGGCAACGAACCTTCTGCTAGGCTCTCTTGGTAGCTCTCCACGTGGCAGAAGATGGATGCGAATCCACTTGGAAGAACAGGATGGGGGACTGTACTGGGCCTCACGGGAAGACGTGACCTGGAAAGTCTAGGGACTCCATTCCTTCGCCATCCCTACGAAAACAGAAGCATATTGCTCCAGCCCTCTACCGTGACTGTGACTCAGTCATGATTGCCGCGAACCTTACAAACCCAGGGTAGGATGTCTGTAGATCGTAGGAGAAGCAGCACTGACTAACGTGACATCTGAGTCCCCACTGGGTGCTCAGCTCCCTGGCCCACTCCTAAATCTTCGCACTTGCTTGGCTGAGTGCCGACCCGAGGCCCACTCACCCCCTGCAGCTGTGGGTGGCTAGAGAGAAACAGCCTGGTGACTAGTCTCACTTTAGAGTCGTGACAGCAAACTTCAAGTGGGAGCTCATCCAGGCCTAGGAACCTCTCATCTCAAACCTCAAACACTTCTTCCCAATCCTCATTCAGCATGGAAAACTGAAGCAGTGGTAAGAACCCGCAAAGCACATCTCCCCATATTCTTTGCCTCCTCTCCCGCACCTACAGGTGAGTTGTTGGCCCTCTGAACCTTTTTCCGAAGCTACCCTTGCACTTGGGCACCAGACCCGATCCTCTCTCACCCACTCAAGGTCTCTGCTCAGCAGTGCTCCCCTCCTGAACATCAACTTTCCCTCTCCGTTCCCACCAGTATACAGACATGTTATTTCTCCCATCTTAAAATCCCCTCTTGAACCCACTGTTTCCCACCACAAAACAAATAAGCAAAAATCTCTTGGAAAAGAGTTGTCTATATCCGCTGTCTCCAATTCCTTTCCTTCATGCTCCATCAAACCCACTCCAGTGGCATTGGAAACCATAGATCCCGTCCTCCTTCTTGAGACATTTTCTATCCTTGACTTTCCAGGACACCATGCTTCCCCTGCTCCAAGCTCACTGGTTACACCCTCAGTTCCTTTTGCTTGTTTCTTCTCCTAGACTCTTACCATTAGAGCATCCTAGGCTCAGTCCTTGAATCTCTTCTGTTCTCTATGCCCATTTCCCTGTTAATCTCATTTAGTTGCATCATTTAAGTACCATCCATAGGATGAGGACATCTGTCTGTTTTGTTTTTTTTTTAAGATTTTATTTATTTTTTTGACAGAGACAGAGACAGCGAGAGCAGGAACACAAGCAGGGGGAGTGGGAGAGGGAGAAGCAGGCTCCCCGCTGAGCAGGGAGCCCGATGTGGGACTCGATCCCAGGACCCTGGGATCATGACCTGAGCCGAAGGCAGCCACTTAACGACTGAGCCACCCAGGTGCCCAACATTCGTCTGTTTCTACGATCCAGATCTGTCCCCTGGACTCCAGACTAATACATTAACTGCCTACTTGGCATCTCCATTTAACTAATAGCCATTTACGTGTGACATGTCCAAGATTGAACTCTAATCAACTCCTTCAAATGTGTTCCACCATTTGTCTTCCCCATTTCTTTTAATGGCAGCCCCATCCTTTCGGCTGCTTGAGCCTCAAACCTAGAAGTCATCTTTGCCTGCTCCCATGATGGCTCTGGGAAGTTGGGAGTATTAAATAAAGTAGAAATTCTAAAACAGATGGAAGAAGGGAACAAAAGGATTAGAGACATGGGCATTCTAGACTGGATATACTGTATAAGGGCAGAAAACTCACCAGTGGAGTATGCTCTGTGGGTGAGCCTGAAGTATACTCACTTTACCAAAGGCACAAAGTAAGTACTGTACAAAAGGGTTCCAGCATCATTGGGAAGCTCAGGGGTGGCTGTCCTCTGGAGGCCAGGGCTGACAGTGTGAGATGCGATGATTGGAATTGGCCTCACAGAGCAGCGAGCAAAATAGGTAATCAAATAAGAGGTCAGCTAGTTATGTGCCATGCTCAGAAACAGGTGGATAGGGGCGCCTGGGTGGCTCAGTTGGTTAAGCGACTGCCTTCGGCTCAGGTCATGATCCTGGAGTCCCGGGATCGAGTCCCGCCTCGGGCTCCCTGCTCGGCGGGGAGTCTGCTTCTCCCTCTGACCCTCCCCCCTCTCATGTGCTCTCTCTCTCTCTCTCTCTCTCATTCTCTTTCAAATAAATAAATAAAATCTTAAAAAAAAAAAAGAAACAGGTGGATAAAATTACCATAGTGAGCAGCAAAATCTGAGCAGCAGCTGGGTGGTTTGATCCCCACAGAACTATAGAGGTGGTTAATAGAACACAGCCTTCCCAGGAATGGTGAACAGTCAACAAGTATCGCTCGGTTTCTACAAGCAAATCAATGGTGGATACTTCTACAAGCAATGATCAATGGCAGCCACCTCAATAAAAAGTCACCATCTCTTTGTTCAGTTTCTGGACCTGGAACCCCACCGACTAAAAGAAATCAGGGGGAGGAGAGACCCTGTAAAACCATGGTAATGACTGCCAAGAGGGACCCAGGGTCATTTACTCAAGGAGCCATACACTGGGGACACACACTTTGAAGAACTCTGGACACAGGATTCAGCTTGATGCTGATATTGGAAGTGTCAGCATGGTCCCTCTGTTAGAGCTGGGGGCAAGAGAGAGTCCTGGTCCAGGTCTGACTCAGGGAGTCCACGGGGCCCACGACTTGCCCAGGCATTCCATCCATATGTTTTGAGTATGCGATTGGAATGGACACACTTGCAGGCTGGCAGTGTTCTAACATGGGGCCTGAGGGAAGAGCCGTCACCGTGGGAAATGCTAAGTCACCTCCTCCCAGCCACCAGAGTAAATACCTTGTGGCAAGGTGGGAACAGCCCTGACTGATGCTTTCCTTAGAAACCTGAAGGGTTCGGGGGTAGGGGTTCCTTGAACGTCCCTATTTCATTTGCCCCTCTGGCCTCTACAAAAACCCCACTGAAGACCACGGCAGACTCAGCAGAGTTGTAGCCCCACATAATGGCGGCCGCCATGTCCAAAGGAATGTTTGTTAGAGCAGATTGATGTGGACCGACCCCATCAGTGAAGTTTTTAGGGATCCAGAGGTCTGGGGCATGCTGCTGCATTCCCTCCAAATTAAAGGACAGAATACTGTGCCTCCCACCTCTTGCCACTCTTCTTAGTGGAGCACAATGACCGGGAGGCCTCTTTGGATTCTGAAGCAGCATATTCCGGACTTAGGAATATTCTCAACCTACAGACTGAGCGACGCGTTAGTGTCCCAGCTCTGAGCAGGTTCTGGAGCAGGTGCAACCAGCGGGGCAAGTGGGCTCACAGCCACATGGGCAACCCTAACTAGAAGGACTGATGGTATTAAAGGTATTGGTGGGGAAACGAGCTGCTTGCTGTGCGCCGAGCTCCAGCAGCAGAATTACAAAGCAAGACCGTCTACAGTGGAGTTTTATACAAGGTTCCTGGGAGAAGCTGAGCCCCTGGCCTTGGGATATGAAGTGACAACATGGCCAGAGCTGCCTGGCTTGAGCGGTTCTGTCAGCCCTTCAAAGTCCTGAGCTGTGACACACCCAGAACTGTGCCGACATAGGGCCCGAGGGACAAGCAGGTGGCCCAGGGCCCCACAGCTTCCACGAACATCACACTGGAACCTCTCCCTAAGCTGCCCCTCCGTGTGTGTGAAGGGTCCCTGACGGTCAGTTTAGAGAGAAGGAGAAAAACTCGGGTTGGTTCTGTCGTTTTGGTAGGTGGGTCCGAGCCCCGATTGCATAGCTGTTTCTCTGCAGCCAGGGTGGCCCCAGATGACAGCGATGAGGGGAAATGGTCCCAACAGGCGCTTTTGGGCAACACATCTGGTCCGGGGGGGGGGGGGAAGAAGTGGCCCCAAATGAGAATATAAACGGTAAGAGGCGTGGCTGGTTGGTCAGGAGCTTGGAAATAACATGACTGGAAAACCATCCCACACGTGGGTGACTGGAATATACACATTCTGAATATGGCTTTGCCTTTTCTGCCTGGACCTCAGCTGGTATTGGCGGAAAGCTTAGGGAGTGTGTTTCCACCCTGGTGGTATCCTGCGTGTCTTGGGACCAAAGAAGCTACATGACATCAGAAGAGATGTGCAGCGGGCATGTAACCAGGGAGCGTGCTGGGTCTGTCTCACCCGGGACCCCCTAGAAGCTGCCAGCCTGCGGAGGAGCCAGGTTGGAGAGAATACTCTGTGAAGAGGATGTGGCAGGAAGCTTCTAGGACTCCCTGATGATCTGGCCTCCTGCCATTCACGACCTTGTGTCATCTCCGCCCCTGAGTGTGCACTTATTGACTGGCTCCTAAGAAAGAGAATATGGCAGAAGTGATAGCTGTTTCTTCCACGACAAAGTTACAGAAGAATGTGATTTCTGTCTTGGGTGCTTCCTCACTGCCGGTTGGACTGATCGAAGCCAGTGGCCGTAACGTGAGGCCGCCCCGTGGGGAGGCCCGGTGATGAGGGGACGGATGCCTACCAACAACCAAGAGTGATCTTGGAAGGGGATGGTCTCACCATGAGCCCTAAAATGAGGCTGCAGCCTGTCAAGAGCTTTACGGCACTCACAAAAGACCTCGAGCCAGAGGTACCTAGCTGACCTGCACCTGCATTCCTGACCCACAGAAACAGAGACAGTATTTGTCATTTGAGCTACTAAGTTTTGGGATAATTTGTTACACAGCATTGGGTAACAGCATGGATGGATTGCCCTTTTAGAGACCAAGGGTGGAGTTGAGTTTACCATCACTCCCAAGGACCCACTTGGAGAATTTGGGTTTTTCATCCCTGCAACTCTGGGCCCTGTGGGTTTAGAAATTCTTGCTCTGAGAAGAGGAATACATCCATTAGCGACACAGGAACATACCCATTAAAGTTTTTTTTTTTTTTTTAAGATTTATTTATTTATTTAGAGAGCAGGAGCAAGGGGGAGAGGGAGAGAGAGAGCATCTCAGGCAGACTTCGTGCTGAGTGTGGAGCCTGACGCAGGGCTTGATCTCATGACCCTGAGACCATGACCTGACCAGAAATCAAGAGTCAGACAACCGACTCAGTCCCCCAGGTGCCCCAGGAACATACCCATTATAAAGCTTACAGTTCCTTTGGGGTCACTTGGCAAGGAACAAGTAAGGAGGGAAACTACTGTTTGGCAGAGATACTGGACTCTAGTTATGAGGACATTGGACCAGGGAAGAATATGCCTGACTCTCAGACACACGTAGCTGGCCTGTTGTAGAAAGACCTGGTGGACACGGGCTCAGCCTCCCTCAGTGATTAGGACCTGGTTAAGCCATCCTGACTAGCAGAGGTGCGAGGTGACAGAGTAATCTAGAATGAGGAGAGAAGATGTCTCTTGGCCTAGAGACCAGCTGCAACGGCAGGGTCTATGTTTTGCACACTAACCTTCTTCCAGGAAGAAACCAGCCAGAGTCTGAAGCTCTTCCCAGCGCTGCTTGTCTGGAACCGGTATGTGTGAACGGTGAGAGGCTGGCCCACACTGATGCTGTGACCCTCTCTCTCCTGGACGGAGGCGCTCCAATCCCCAGCTACTGACAGTGTGGGCTCAAGCTAAGTCCCTTGCCCAGAATTGCCCTCAGCTGAAGAGAATGCCGCCCCCCCTCCCCCCCTCCCCCCACAAATGACGCGCTCCCTTCTCCCCAGCTCAGGGCAATAATCAGACAACGTGAAGGTATAAGCCTGGCCCTCTTGTCTCAAGGACACAGAAAGAATGTCCTGTTTCCGGAGCATCTCACAGATCTCCACAGCCTTTGTTGCAACAGCATCTCCGTTTAATTCCTCCTGCTGCCCAATCCCCCTTTTCACTCCCTCGCAAATGGTGACCCCAGGGGCAGGCCCCAATAAACCCCTACGGCACCTAAAACATGGTAGCAGCTGAACAAGCCAACAGTTACCCGTTTGGGTGCTGTGCTGCCCCTAAGCCATGGGCACAACCCGTAGGTATCAAGAACTATGAGAAACGTGGCTTTGGAACGGCAGAGACCATCCAGGGCTGAGCTCGGGCCTGTGCAGGCGCCTTCGAATGGGAAGAGAGTTCAAACCATTGAATTGGAAAAGATGTCAATGACCTTCAACGGTTTCTTTTTGGTAGAGAACCACTTTTTGGGGGGTGCAATCCTATGTGGGACCAGGGTACGTCAGATGCAAGTGGAGAGGGAGTTTAAAGTCCTCTCCACCAGTGTGGCTTCTCTCCCCGTGGATACGTCCGAGGAACCAAGGATTCCCTCCGTATAATCTGAAGTGGGAAAGAGAAACCCTGACCTTACCCATGTTTACAGAAGCTATTTGGCTCTAGGAAATTCTAGCTTTCTGAAGAGCATAGGCACTAGATTAAGCTACATAGGTTTAACAAGGCAATAAAGTTCTCACTTTTTTTTTTGCAACCAAACACCCGGCATTCTATTTAAACCTATCTTATTTCACTTACTTCACTTCCTATGAGGAAGACAGAATCATTTCCATTTTAGAGCTGGGCAAACCGAGACAGAGAGTTGTGACTTTTCTTAGTAACTTCGAGTCCAGTGCTGCTCACAGCCTCTGCCACAAGCTTTGACGGTCAGACTGCCTGGACCAGATCCTGGCTCCCTTACTGTGTGTCGTTGTACAAGTTATCTATGCCTCATTCTTCTTCTTCTTCTTCTAAGATTTTTATTCGAGTGAAAGAGAAAGAAAGCGAGTGAGGGGAGGGTCAGAGGGAGAAGCAGACTCCCCGATGAGCAGGGAGCCCGATGCGGGGCTCGATCCCAGGACCCCGGGACCATGACCTGAGCCGAAGGCAGACCCTTAACTGACTGAGTCACCCAGGTGCCCCTATGCCTCATTCTTCTAATGCCCAAGTGAGACTGAAAATACCTCCTACAAGGATGTTGGGAGGACTCAGTTGCTCCATGTCGATTCAAACAGTGCTGGGCACACTGGCACCTTCTGAACGTTTGCTATTTTTATGCAGATGTGGCAGGAGGACTAAGAAGCTAGTTTGGGACATGTGGGACCAGAGATATTACCCTTTGTTACCAATGCTTTTTTCCTGTGACCTCTGGTCAAAGCCTACTTGCGAAAAGCCTTTGTATTCGAGGAATGGATGGGAACCCAAGGAGTTAGGGGCATAGTCTGGTGCTAATGGCCAGGCTGTCCCGTCGACACCTAAACCACCAGGGAAGGAGGTACCACTCCCATCTTTTCACTCTCTCTGGCTCTCTAAACAAGAGTTCCTCAGGATGGTGGAATCATGCTTTTTGGGGACCTAGTGAGGATGATGCCTACCACCTGTCAGGTGCTGCACCAATGCTTCTGGAATAAAAAGTACCAAGTACTTTCCCCATGGGTAAGAATGGGGCTGCCTCACGTGGGAGGCCTACCTGGCCACTCTGTGCTTCCTGATTACATCCCAAAGTACCTTTGGGACCAAGGTTAAAAAATTCAAGTACCTGAACGGCCCTGATTCGGCTACGGTGGCGGGGGTGGTGCGTGAGCGACAAGGTGGGTAAAGTTGACGAGTTACTCCATTTTTCCCTGTGAGCCTTTAAGCTGGATATAAAGTCTGGTAACTTAGCTATTCAAGAGGAAAATTTGTAACATCCTTTTCTATCCCAGATTATAGAAATCCGATACCCAGTCAACCCGCCCCCCCCATCGTGGGTAGCCCTAGCAGCTTCTGTGGGGAGCATACCTTTACTCTTGGTGTGATACTCTTTTCAGCTTCTCATACTGAACAGTTTGATGACAGCTCCCCCTTGGCACTGATTAACATTCTTTATGTTAATACTTATATTTTGTACAAGCCATTGAATCCCTTAGTCAAACAAATATTGAAAACTGCCTCAGTTGAAGTGTGTATACTTCCAGCTTGAAAACCACGGCCCTAAGTCAGTACCCCAGGTATCCTTCCACACAGAACGGCATGAACTTAACGGACATCGAACACTTTCCCTCTTGGCAAATCTAAATCTGGAGGGCCAGAATCCATCTGTCCCTCCTTTCTGCTCCTCTACATGATCCCTGGACCTGAGACTGACTCATCTGGAAGCATAGGCCTGCTTAATGAAATTTCCCTGCTCTAATTCTCCACTGAACACTAATGCATTTGGGGGCTCCCTTTACATTAACGATGTTGACTTTTTTTTTGCTCAGAAACCTAGAAGATGAAACTTTACAATCCCACTACTTATTAGCTGGTGTGTCAAGAAATGGTGAGAAACAAGCCAGATAAGCACTGTCTAAAGGCCTTTAGATCTTAATCAGGGGCGCCTGGATGGCTCAGTCGTTAAGCGTCTGCCTTCAGCTCAGGTCATGATCCCAGGGTCCTGGGATCAAGCCCCCGCATCCGGCTCCCTGCTCCGTGGGAAGCCTGCTTCTCCCTCTCCCATTCTCCCTGCTTGTGTTCCGTCTCTGTCAAATAAATAAAATCTTAAAAAAAAAAAAGACCTTAATCATATTTAGAAACGTCAGCAACATAGACAGATGGAGGGGAAAGGGAAGATGGCTCAAGGCATCCAGAAAACAGGTCAGGGTATTAGTGATGGAAGTCTGACTGACCTCAGGCCACCGCCTGCATCTCTGCCTCCTCCACCAGACTATGTTGAGCTAAGAAACAGACTTCTGCGTTCCTAGCAACTGATACGTAACTGATGCTTGACCCCCTGCCTAATGTTACCAGAGTCTCATCTCTTGCTTAAACCCCCCAGTTCAGGTAAAATTTTCTTCTTCTATGGTATCTTATTCCTCTGTTGAGGGAAATGTGTTTTTAAAAATAATTCTTACATTGGAATATGGAGTACGTCAGCAAGTCTTAAGCAAACTTTAACCACTTGCTAGATTTCATACTGATGCCCACAGCTAGTAGGCTGTTAAGTCTGTTATTTGATTTCTACCAATTTCACTCTAAAAAATTATTGTCAAATTAGGTGTGGGGGAAAATTGGAAAACTGAGGGAAAGTATCTGTAAAAATTCAAAGGAACTCTGTATTTACCCTACGTAGAAGACTCTAGCAGGCATCTCAAGGAAAATGGCATAGACTTCATCAAAAGATTGAATGGAAAATCAACGTACACCTAAAATCAAGGAATTAAGGCATTCATAATTTTCTATTTCCCAGTCCAGAAAGATCTGAGTCAGGGCTTCTTTTATTTTTCAGAGTTTTATTTTTAAGTAATTTCTACACCCAATGTGGGGCTTGAACTCACAACTCTGAGATCAAGACTCACATGCTCTATCGACTGAGCCAGCCAGGCGCCCCAGATCTGAGGGCTTCCGCTTAAGAATCCACGTGACACCAGGTCACAGAAGCTTCATTTCTGTGGTGGGGTGAACATGACCTGCCAACCCATCATACCCCAAGAAAGGCTGAAAATCAATAGCACTCTTGGCCTGAAATATGTTGCCACTGTCTTCTGGATTATTTCAGGAAAACCATATAGAGCACCGTAACTTTGGGCACCAACAGCAGGCTCAGGCCTACACCTGAGGGTGTGAATGAAGACCAGCACACAGGAGGAGGAAAAGGGCTGAGCAAATGATTCCCTTCAGCAACGTGCAAATGCCAAGATGGCCAGTGTGACGTTAAGACATCACTGTCCAGTTCTTTTCTAGCTCATTTCATACAAAGATATCTTATGGCTGAAATTTATTAATCACCTAAAAATACAATCAAATTGAGATGTTTTCCACAAACAGGTCAACTGTGGCTAACTGTAGATTACAGGTAGAAAAGAGATTGGAAAGGGCACGTGGAAATACGAAGATGCCAATGAGCTGTGAGATCAGCTGGGCACCTGCAGGCAGGTGCACCGGACACACTGAAGTCCTGATGGGCCTCTCAGGTTTTTTCCGCTAGGGCATATTCTGATTCTATCTTCTTCTACATCTTGCCTCCAGCCAAGAGTATGTTGGAACTTTACTTCTGTAATTTGTATTGTGAAAATAAGCAAATTAAATGCCTTTTCAAATTATCCTCATTCCCCAGCCTGCTTCCCCCAATTATTCTTCCATCATAAAGTACAATTTATTAACTAAGGACAAAAGCACCATCTTCTCTCTTACCAGAACAGTTCAAGGGGCAGAGAAATGTTCAAAGAGTTAGTTGACTAAAGCTACTGCCGCCAACTAACTGCAACATCTTTTGGGTTATCTAGTTGCATGCCAGAAAAGCCAGAGGTAAGAACTGTAGGACCAAACTGTGGAGAAGCATTGACATAAATACCTTACTTTCATTGGATGCTTTTTTTTTAAGGGGTGGTGGTGGTGGGAGACCCACTGTATGATCCTACCTAGCAAAGGGCCTAAGGTGTTCATGGTTTCGAGTTAACACAACCCACTGAACAGCACATACATGGTTGCTTGCAAATGCAGAGTGCAAACTATGTAGTTGGTTGCCCTAAAGTCCTAACGTTTAGAAGGACTGAACTTAAGGATTAGAATATGAAAAACAGAGGCAACAGAAGTGACTTAGCAAGAAGGCAAATATGTGAAGTGGTGACTACAGCTCTTCTGGTACAGGTCTGTGATCCTAGCCTTATCCACCACACCAATGTAGAGCCTATTTTGAGGAAAAAAACCTTAAAACTGAAAAGCCTGGCCATCTAGGTATGGCTTAACAGTACCTGAGTGCTCTAAATGTTTAAGAATCCTAGCATCCGTGGGTAAGGAAGGTACACAGGTCATCAGCGACTGAATTACTAGTTTTCCTAAAGCTGGGTCTGGAAGCCTTGGGTTCTGGATATGGGATTTTAGGCAATTAAAATCCCTCAGCACTTCACGTTACAAAATGAGTAAACAATAAAGCAAATCCCTTACAGGCTGCTTATGTAGGTGATAATCTATGAATATGCTAGGAAAAATACAAAAAATACAAAATTTAAGTACTGAGATCTCCTTTGGGCCCTTCAATTTCTGCCCTGAAGAACGATGAAACTATTTTCTACTTTCAGCACTTGGCATTATCCAGAAAGACTTCTCTCCTCCTCCTTAACAGACTTGCTCTCAAAAAGAGTATGGCTACCCTGAGAACAGAGGCCCTATTATCCTCCATGACAACATTTACTTTGACTGAATAAACTTTATAGTTCTTAAAAGTCAGAGTCGAGTCTTTGGATGATAATCTTTTCCTTAGAGCATAATGTACTCTTGATCACTATTTTTGGTACATGACAGACCTTTTTGCTTCAGATTTTAGGAATGGATTAGAAGTTCCAAGATGCATTATTTAGAGAATACTTTATTAGTTTCTGTAATCAAACCCATGTAGATAAGACCTTACATATTTAATACAGTGCGTTACCCCTGTACAAATGGAAAAAATTATGTTTAACATTTCTAGACCAATATGGCTGTTAATTTCTGTACAATGCCAACCCAACACGGTACAACTGGGATACTTTTTCCAAAGTTGACAGCACAGCTAAAGTTTCCAAAAATTCAAATTATTTATATATATATGTATATGTATGTATATATATATATATATATTTATTTATATAAAAAGACCAATAGCAGTATGTTATGCATCAATAGCAGCAACAGCTTTTCCAGGTTCTGCAGTCATCTGAACAAAATTATAGAGACATCCAGCACACTCCATTAATAAAAAAAGGGGGGGGGAGGTAAAAAAACAAAACCCCAGAAAACAGCAAAGTTCTGTTACTGTTGTGGTACCTGGCACCATTTTTTTATTAGCTTCTCAATCATCATCTGGAAAGAAAACATTCTAGAATAACATCATTAAAAACAGCTCTGATAAAGCACGGTCACTATTACGTATCATAAAGCAGGTACAAGATATTTTACATTCACAGAGGTATGATACAGTACTGTCCTACATCTATAATACTAGAGGATACAATTAAAAAGGCATTATTTGAGACTTGATTCTACTTTTCCAGCAGAGGGCCCAAAGGATGGTATGACACAGCTCTGGTAAAGAAATGCACCTTCTTCGACAGAATTTCCTCCATTAAGGGCATAGTTTTAGGTATTCACTGCTCTTGATGAACGTCAGTTAAAAACCGTTGAAAACAAACAAAACCCCATTGGATTCATACAAAGATGACGAGTGGAGGCAAGCCAGACTCAATCTAACTAGTATTTTACCCAATCTGTCATGTTTGAAGACATGACAACTCCGTGGAAGAAAGGAGATGCCAAGTAGCACTTCAAAGCTTCGGGCCACAACCAAAACACAGCATCATTTCAAACAGAAGTAGTAGCCAAACCCTGCCCATTTGGACATGTCCAAGGATGTGGACAGCATGTTTCATCACCTGCTCACTTATCCAGGAAAAAGGGGAGGTCAGTGACTGTACTTTGATTGTGTTCAACTCAATCACAATGTTACAAAAATAGCAAGCTGCCATAATAAAAAATAAGGCTCCTCTATCCAGCACCAGTTATCTTCAGTTCTTGACCACCAAGCCCACAAATGCTACAATCACATCCAAAGAACGTAAGGGAGCAAAGAAACCACACCTGATGTATTAGCTGGAATCACCACTGTTCAGGCTCAGCTATTCCTCGGCGGGGTTATTTTCCTCATATTTCTGGTGTTTCATCTACCATAAGGATTTCAGCTCTAAATGATATGCACTCAAGGAATGTGTGCACATATTTGTATACAAAATCTGACTGAAGATGCACGGCCATCAACAGAGTGCGCATTGTACAGTAGGTGCCAGCTGGCGAAGCCTCATTTTACTGGTGCAGCGGCTGTGTGTCAGTGTAAACTGCTCCTGTGTCCCCTGCGCACCTCCCAGCTCTGGACAAGATAACGTCACAGACCATTTTACCCCTTTGGCTGCTGGCATTATCCGACCTCATTCTCCCTCGTGCCCCTCTCCCCTCCCCCAACCCCCTGCAATAAACCACAGCCTTTTAAGATTTTGTTTCTTCCGTTTTGATCGCCTGAGGTTTGATTGGTCCAGTTCTAACAGGTTTCGTGGCTATGGTGGGTGCGGGGGGTGGCTTTTCTTCTACTTTTTCCTGACAGACACCAGGAGGGTCAGTCAGTGTTTCAGGAGGTTTACTTGAATCACTGTCCACTTTCGGGGCTTTGCCTCCTATCTGTTTGCTCTGTTGTTGTTCAGAGAAGAACCGCTGCGTGGACTGAAGAACCTCTGCTCTCTGCTTTGCCTTAAAAAATGAGAAACGACGACTGAGAACATTGCAGCATTAGCAAAGCCTGTCCGTCCATCTCCGTTTACTCTTCACCAACCACAAATCCGTTTGCCCCACATGTTTGGCCCAAACCAAAAGTACCTCAATGATCTTTCAGCTTTTAATGGACAGATTTCTTCCTATCTTGGCAAATATTCCATATGATTTTTTTTAAACATTTGAAAACAACAGGACCACCTCCCACCACATTTTCAAAGTTTGCCCTCTTATAAAATAATAAGACAGAAATTGCTGTTGGTCTGTAACTTTTCCGGAACAAAACTTACTGATATCAAATTCTATTTAGGGAGACTGCTTGCAAATTTGAAGACATATATGTAACACTTAAAACTTCTAGTTATCAATATGTGGTCTACAATAAAACGAAAAGGAAGCACTTATATTGTGGCATTACCAACACCTAGGACCAAATGTCTTGTGGCTGAGTCCTCTTCCCACAGCTCTCTTCTGCAGGGGAAGAGCATCAGAAATTAGTAACTACAACTTCACTTGATCACTAAGTTCTGATAGCTCCTACCACATTCTGAGCTGGTAAAATAATTTCCTACTTTTATTGACTATGTGCCCCAAAGAATATACTTACGTCAATCTGTAAATTATACCACTGTAACGTACACAATTAAAACTTAAGTTTCTGTACCTCTCGCATATAACAAGGAGCCCTTCATGTTCTACAGGAAACCTATACTATATAAAGATCTAAAGCAATTTCAAGAAATTTTTACCCTCCCCAACCCCATTATAAGCTCTAATGTCATTTCCAACATGGGAAGGTATGCAAATCAAGTTCCAAGGAGACAGAACAACTGGAAAACCATGGCCAAATAGTTTCCAAAGATTCCTACACATTTTTTAATAGTTATGAACAGATGGAAATCCTAGGCACACAGCCTTAATAAAAGTAGATCACACTTAAGAGTTTCACTGCAGAGTAGTCTTTAAATTTGATTACTCAGAATGAGAAATGAGGGATAGCAATGTAGAAAGAAACTAGCTAGTCAACCAAATTTTCTAGTAGGATGATCATAAACATTGTTTCCAGAGTAAAGCATTACTATGCATACTGCCTTGTTTAAAGGCAGCAAGCTTTTCTTTGTTCTAGCGTGAATGTGCGCGTATATACACATATACATAGTGACAAAATAGGCAAAATTACTAAGACCTCTAAAGGCAAGTTGAAGTAAATACAGAATCACTGGATTCAGCTGGCCGTACAGGCAGACAGGTAAGGTTTATGCTATAAAAACTGTCCCCACACAGACTCCTAAAGGCACTCTTCTCCATCAGCAAACCTCACGTTTATCAGTGCCTTTTATTATGAAGGATCCCAAAGTGCTTTTTTCAGTTCTTCATCTACAACTGCATGATCTGTTGTGGAATACAGCCAACTCAGTGGCAGGCAAAAAAAAAAAAAAAAAAAAAAGTATGGAAACAGTTTGAGAAAAAAACTGTACTTGCAGGACTCACGAAGGAAGGAAAATCAAGATAGGTAAAATCTCTTCTTACCCACTCTGAATTTTCACATAACCATGATTTATATCTTAAGTCTAGGGAGGGGGGAGAGATAAAAAAGAAAACAAAGGAAAAAACAAGGAAGAAAATGGGGAAGGCTATAATAATCCAAATTACTTTTTTGCTCTTCCAAGAAATGTAGCAGCTAAACTCAGATCTCCCTCAAATATTCATTTTATAAGCAATTCATTTTGCCAGAGTTTAAAATGTTAACTTGTTTGCTAACTATAGTTGCAAAAAAAAGAAAACCAAAAAAACTAAAAAAAAAAAAATTAAAAAATTTAAAAAAAAGAAAAAAGTGGGGGGAATAGGGGAAACAAAAAAGAAATAATAATAATAATGAAAAAAGGAATGAATAAAAGTAGTTAGCTTGGTTAAATCAGCTAAGACAATGAATGCCTGGGTTTGTGGTTATGGGTCCAGAGGCATCTTAAGACATGGTTCAGAGACAGATTCTTGCTCTGTTGGCTGTTAACACTGTACTAACCTTCATGTCTTGTTCAGCCTTCAACGCAGCCTGGGCCTGATTACCTCTGACTCCAGATAGTGATCCACAAGGACCCCTGGCTACATGTGGCAAACGAGCATGGCTCATGAGGCCTGTGGTCAGCGGAGGAGGCATCTGACTGGCCAGTGCCATTGGCGGCCTCTGAACAGGCGCTGGGAAGGTGTTAGTATGTGGGGCTCTTACCAATGGAGGGACCAGGTTAGGCTGAGAGAGAATCTGAGTGAAAAAAACAAAACATACAACATTGAACTGTTAAAAAAAAAATTTTGCCAACTAGACCAGGTTGGCTTATCTCAGAGTAAATCTGTGCCCATTCTGCCAAGTGAAAGGAAGTGTAGGGATCTGTGCCATTCTATTACAGGGACCAAGAACAAATAGGCCATGCTTGGAGAATCTAACAGAAAAATTAGGCAAAGCATGCTATGGCACTGTAGTTGGTTCTAACATTTCAGCTACAAATTCTGAAGGGGAGGTAGAAAAGCTATTAATTAGGATAATCTTTTTAAAAAGATATAATTGCAGAAAAGGCACACACTTATACCAAACATAATCTGAAGATAAATAAAAATAACATCAATTCAACAAACACGTGTTTTCTCAGGAACCAATTCTTATTTGTGAGAGTTATGATCAATTTTAGTTAGTCTTTCCATTCGATCAGCGAAGGGAAGAGAAGCCAATATTTTTACACATATATTAGAACATCTTTTGGAAATTTTAACTCAACTACACATAGTTCTCTTAAAAAACAAAAAACAAAAAAACCAACAACGACGACGACGACGACACAACAAAAAAAGCTTTAAACCTAGAAAACTTTAAGCACTGGGACCCTTCTCTGAAAAGCCCACTTCTTCAAAAAAGATAAAAGAAACAGGACTGAAATGACCAGAGCTGTGTGGGGATTCTTGATTATTTCTCTTGTCTGCTTTAGAACTATATGGTTACTACCTTAATCTCACTAAAAATTGCGGAGAATATATATGAATGTCATAAATGTACTGTTAAATAAGAAACTGTTTCTCATTAAAAACTATGTTTCTAAACTAGTTAGATGGCAAGATTATGAAATCAGATAATTAGCCAGATTAGCAATCATTTCCAAGTAAATAATACTCATTTCTCACTCATATCTGCCCACCTGGGGTGCAAACTGTGTAGGAAATGGTTGTGTCATTCTCACAGTGGCAGGGGCTGACTGGAACTGCTTCTGATAGACAATGCTGTTCATTTTGCTGGACTGGCTGTTCGGACTTGTGGAAGTAGCCCTTGGAAAAAAGCCATCACTGGTCAGTACAGTAGTGCCAAATAAATAATGCTGTTAGATTTTTAGAGACATTGCTCTTGGTAGATTCTTCATATGTGGTAGCTGATGAAAATTTACCAAGGTGAGTTACCAAACATTATGGTAGTGGAGAGACACTGGAGGGGCAGAGGTGAGAAAGAATACTAGCTAGATTTGCCCTGTATTTAAAAAAAAAATTCTTAAAAATATGGTATAACATACACATTCTTAATTTAATAGCTTCACATTTTAGATAAAACTATCAGAATGTCTTGTGCTTACCACAGGCCTGGTGACATAGTAAGTATTTAACAAACAAATTATGTTTAGTTATTTGGAAATTCAAATGCCCATTTTACCGGAAGGGACTAGATGTTGGTGTGGTGCTTCTACCACTGATTGGAGGTGTGCCTGGTTTTATATCAATGCCACTTCCAAAGGCTTTCAGTTCCATTTCAGACATCTGAGAAAAAACAGAAAAGACTTAGCATTTCTGGAATTCCATAAGCTAAAGAGGCAAAGAATCTTACTTATTTATTTATTTGACAGAGAGAGAGACACAGCAAGAGAGGGAACACAAGCAGGGGGAGTGGGGGAGGGAGAAGCAGGCTTCCCACTGAGTAGGGAGCCCGATGTGGGGCTCAATCCCAGCACCCTGGGATCATGACCTGAGCCGAAGGCAGATGCTTAACAATTGAGCCACCCAGGCGCCCCAAGGCAAAGAATCTTAGTACAAAAATCCTGTAATTAAGTTTCAAATAACATGGAATTATCAAGGCCATATTTGTGGGTGAAAAGTCTTAAGAGATTGTGTAAACCCAATTCTTCCACAAAATTTGTGAATTCTTCGTTATCAGGTAAAAACCAGAGGAAGTCAAACACATTAGTAGATTTAAAAAGTAAAAAAAAAAAAAAGTACACTGGGGCTTGCGGTGCCTGGCTGGCTCAGTTGGTGGAGTGTGCAACTCTTGATCCTGGGGTTTTAAGTTCAAGCCCCACACTGGGTGTAGAGATTACTTAAAAAAAAAAAAAAAAAATCTTAAAAAAAAAAAAGCATATCAGGGTTTCAGATTTACTAGAGGGTGGTAAAAACTGATGCATTTTTTTTTAAAATAGATATACAGATGCATATATCTAAACATATAGCCTTAAATTCTCAAAGAAACTGTGCAAATTTCTCCTCACTTACTTTTCCTGTGGTTGCAATCATGCTATGCTGTGTTCCAGCAGGGATTAATCCTCTGAAAGGCTGGCTTACTTGCGCAGGACGACTCAGGCTCTGGGCCTGGGCTTGTGGAGTGGTATGCTGTAATGGGGGCTGAAGAGTCTGAGGCAGAGCAATTAAAGGCTGCCCTGTAGATCCAAAATTAGGTAATGAAAGCTGGGATGCTGGTAAAGGTACTGTAACCTAGAAAATAAGCAAAAAGAAATTGCGGCAATTTATTTATCCCTGTCATCTGTATATCCCTATAACTATCTATACAACTCTTCAAAACCTTTTGAGTAACAGTTTAAACAGAATACTTTGATCTATTAATATATTTCACATATTATCTTTTGCTTAGTAACTACCTCCATTCTTTTATTAAAGGTGCAACAATAAAACAGATTAGTAGTACAGACACTATATATCATTATGAAGATCTTTGAATGAATCCATGGTATGTGTCTAATAAACACATAATACAATGAAGTCATGGGATACAATTTAAGAAATAGTGTTGTTGCAATTTCCCAAACAGACATTTCTATACTGTTTTCGGGTCTGACTAAAATGAGCTTTGACGAGAAGAAAAATAACCTTTCAGTTTTCATACAAACAGTATTTAATTTGAATGTCAATAAGGTAATAAATACATTTATGAATTTTCACCCCTAAAATAGCCATCAAAATTAGTTATAAGAAAATGACTAATGGTTTGCCTCTCTCCTTCAGTCCTCCACAAACTTTTAAACAGTAGATTGATGACATTGCTAGATTGTGCATGTCTGTCATTTACACTCTGTCATACTCTGCCACAGTGTTCTAAGTATTATATTAACCAGTGTGATGGTCTTTAGAGTCCTCCTTCCCCCCAGCATAGATGGGTAAAGCACTTCTCATGCTTACATGTAACTGTATATCCTGGACAATGGTTTTTGAACTTTTATATTCATGGAATCCTTTGTTAAAATAAATGATTACATGGAAACCAATTTAAAACAAAGAGCCAAAAAGCAGAAATGACTGGAGTGGGGCTGAGGAGAGAGGTGTTGTGGGACTGAGCAGGTTCCACCACCAGTGGACCCCATGGAATTCCTAGGACACCTCAGAGAAAAGTCTGAAAACCACTGTCCCATCTCCCCATCTTGGTTCTATTTAAACTGCCAAGCAACAACAAACGCAGTAAATGTAATAATAATAATAATAATAATAATGAAGAAAATTGAGGAAATTTACCATGCCATAGTTTACCTGCTGGAGAGCACTTGGTGACTGGGCAGTGTTATAAAAATTTGTCTGACCAGGCTGTTGTACTTGTCCAGAATAAAGATTTGAAGCCTGGGTAAGATTTGCTCTAGCCTAGAAAAAATTGTGTAAGAAAACAGCATTAACATGGAAAAATTTCCAATTCAGACATAAAGGGTGTGGCTTCAAAACAATCTCTAAGAATTTTAGTATTAGATAAAAAGACCTTCATTTTTTCACTATGTCTTTTAACATTTTTTCTTTAAAAACTGTTTTCTTAAATAATCTGCTGCACAGGAAGACGATGATAGTGAATGATTCTAGCCTCTGTGCTCCTGTCTTACCTGGAGGAGATGTGTATCAATTAGTTGGGAACCTCCCAGTCCTGATGCCTGACCCAGCTGATGTTCATACAATATAGGAATAGGCTGCGTATTTGAAGTTTGTTGAAAGGCAAGACCTGACTGTGCCTTTGCAAGTTCCTGGTGTTGGACAGCTGGAAAGTTGTGGATGGCGGTACCAGAAAGAACCACAGATGGCTGGGACAGACTGCTTTGCATAAAGGCTGGCTGAGATCTACACAGGCATTAAAGAGAAAAGACTTGTGTTAGTAGTCCATTCTATTTTGGAATCTGGAAATCCCAGGAATGAGTATCCCAAATGACCAAGTACTCTAATAAGCACAGTTAAGAAAAGAGAAAGAGAATACAGACTGTGTCTAAGGTACTTGTTTCATGATTTAGAGCTCCATACACAACAAAGTTCTAGGGAAAGGCTTGCTCTTCCTGAGGAACTAACAAGATTTTCTCCTCTTGAACAACAAGAATAATTCTCTTTTTCATATGTTCACTAGCAAGCTCAGAACCAAATCTGTTTTTCTCTTTGTTTATTTATTTATTTATTTTTAAAAGATTTTATTTATTTATTTGAGAGAGAGAGAATGAGAGAGAGCACATGAGAGGGGGGAGGGTCAGAGGGAGAAGCAGACTCCCTGCCGAGCAGGGAGCCCGATGCGGGACTCGATCCAGGGACTCCAGGATCATGACCTGAGCCGAAGGCAGTCGCTTAACCAACTGAGCCACCCAGGCGCCCCTGTTTTTCTCTTTGGTATTAACATTTTGTTCATATTTACAGCACCAATAGCTGACTTTTATTATTTGTATTTCATTACTCCATTTATACATACACGTGTGTGTGTTTGTGTGTTTAAAAAAAGATTTTATTTGAGAGAGAAAGAGCTCAAGTGAGTGGGGAGAAGGGGAAAGGGAGAGGGAAAGAATCGCAAGCAGACTCTGCTGAGGGCGGAGTCTAATGCAGGGCTCGATCTCACCACCCTGTGTTCATGACCAGAGCTGAGATTAAGAGTCAGATGCTTAACTGACTAAACCACCCAGGTGCCCCTCAGCAACTTTCAAATCACAACACAGTATTATGGTCAAAGGGTATAAACTGCTAGTTATAAAATAAGTCATGGGGATGTAATGTACAGCATGGTGACTATAGTTAATACTGTGGCATATTTAAATGGTTTTTTAAAAAACTACAATGCTGGAATCTAACTTCAGACTACCCTCTTACCTCTGGAATGGGGGCCTTCAAGCTATACTTTTAAAAATGCTAAGATAAAGAGTTAAGTAACTATATCAAAGTACTGGATTAAAGATAATATTATCAATAAATAACATCATTATGCTTTGTTAAAATTGACTTTTGTGGCAGAAACAAAAGCCATTAAGCAGGAGTGCTAGAATAGGGTCACAAGCAGTCTTTATGCCTATGTGTCGAATATAAATTGGGAAAACATAAGCATACTGTTATAAACTACCCAGTCCTGGGGTGCCTGGGTGGCGCAGTCGATTAAGCGTCCAACTCTTGGATTCAGCTCAGGTTGTGATCTTGGTGTTCTGAGATACAGAGCCCTGCATCAATCAGGCTCTGCGCTCAGTGTGGACTCTTTCTCCTCTGCCCCTCCCCCGGCATGCTCTCTCTCTAAAATAATCTAAAAAAGAAAAGAAAAGACAAACCCCACAACTACCCCGTCCTGGCAGAAGTTAATTCAGGGATTCTGTATTAATAAACACTATGCTGATGAGGTTGAGAGCAAGAACAGCAGAATGACATGGCAGGGATACAAACAATTGCTTTCAAAGTCTAAACCTGTGCCTTCCAATACACTTGTCATTAGTCACAACTACATATACAGCTTACATTATTTTTCTATGGAACAGGCCCGGTCTTAAGAAGTAGATCTTCCAAGGCAATCATTAAAATGGGGATTACAAATACAAAATGTCAGTGCACTGCTACTCCACCTCCCATGGCTATGGAAGACATTACTAATTAATCACCGAGCTCTTTTTTTTTTGCACAGCTGGAAAGTAGCCCCAAACTTTCCAACAATGTTGCAAGTAGCTAATACCAATTAAAAGATTTCCTTAATCACAAAGCTAACTTACAGTGACTCTTTCAAAAACCACAGTTTCTTCTCTACTTGTCATCACTATCCCCACTGCCTTTGTTCCCTGCCTGGCGCTCTCCACCCCCGCTCCTGCCTCCTATATGCTATTCTCTGCCAAGGCCCCACGCACACCCCAAGTCAGGCGCGGATTTACAGCTGCTATGGCAAGGTGGCATGCGGCCTTTTAGGTCCCTTAACAACTATTTCTTCTGATTTCCAATTGTTCTGGGATTGTTGTTATCCTTGTCTTCAAGAATATTTAAGGTCTCACTTTGTTCAATAAAGTCTTGACTGAAACCACCAGAAGTTAAGTTTCAGGGCCTACAATCAACATGCTTAATCATTTAAAGGCATTTTGTAAAAGGGTCATCCTAGCTTCTGGGGGAAAAGAAGGAGCAGTAGGGATATGGCAAGATGGCTCAGCAGTTACAAAAGCACGTACCTATATGGCTGAAGTGAAGAAGTGAATAACTCTTGAGCCTGGGACGCAGCAGGCCCAGCACCCAGACTCAGCTGGGCTTGGTGCTGTCCTTGTAGCGGCGCATAAATGGGGATTGGGATCTGCTGAACCGAAGTTGGCTGCAATGCAATAAAAAACACATGAACACCACATACACAAATCACGATATTTGGGAAAATAAAAATCTGAGATATGAAAAGAATTCAAGATATATATCTATATATAGGTATAGATATATATCAGCTCCCTTTTAAAACAAAACCAAATGGAAGCATCTAAATTTTCCTTTCAATACATTATTTACTCTACACTGTTAGCCATTAAGCTTTGGAAAATTTGGGAAAGTTTGAAAATTTTGCCAGTACATATCAAGGTAATCATGGACTGTCCCATGTTGTCGATAGAAGATTTTAACTTCTAAGAGCCTTTATTTGTAGCCTAAGATATCTATTACACCATTAGCATGCCAAGAAACAAATACATGATGGAAGAAGTCTGTGGTATTTACCTGAGAGAGACCTGGTTGGAAGCCTTGTTGTTGAGCCAAGGATGGTGGAGCCAAGCGTGCATGTTGGGTATTGAATAAATGACTTGTGTCCATATAGAAAGCAGGGATTTGAGCTATATAGACCAGACCATCAGGAAAAACAAGCAGTTTTAAGTGTCTAAGCTTCAGAATTTTCCAAATAGTAACTAAAAACCAAGTTTTGTAGCAGATTTCAAATTAAGTGAGCCCACTGAAAACTAATACAGCCAAGGAAAAACTAGAAATGTGAAAAGACAGAAAACTTCTAGCAGACAGTATATACAAATTAAAACAAAATTCTAGTACAGCTGACCCCTGAACATGGGTTTGAACTGCGTATTTTTTTTTTCAAATAATTCAGTGCAGTATTGTAAACGTAATTTTCTCCTTATGATTTTCTTAGCAACATTTTCTTTTCTCTAGCTTACTTTATTGTAAGAATGCAGGGTATAATACAGATAACATACAAAATATGTGTTAATGAACTGTTTATGTTATCAGTAAGGCTTCTGGTCAAAGGCAGGATATTTGTAGTTAAATCTGGAGGAGTGAAAAGTTGTATGTGGATTTCTGACTGTGTAGGGTGTCGGCACCCCTAACCCTTGCATTGTTCAAGGGTCAACTGTACTTGTGAGGGTATGGAAAAATAGACACTCATACACTGCCAGTGGGGTATTAACTAGTGAAATTGGACATGATCTACTCAAAGTGAAAATGAACCTACTGGTTTACCAGCAAAACTATTCTAATTTTATATCTAGTTACTAGAATTTAATAAAATATTTCAAAGGAACTGGTATTTAATAACTGAAAGAATCTGGTTTATATTCTTAACAGATTTCTATGTATTATATAAATTATTTTGTGATCTGCTCTTTTTATATAATAGTATGTTTTGGAGAACTTCCCATATTATTTTTGTCACCATTATAAAAAATACTGCAATGAATGAACACTCTCATATATATGTCTCTCATTAATAGCTAAGTTTATCTATATAAGATTCCTATGAAAATTGTTACTACAGTTAAGTATGTACATGTAAAATATTCCAATACTTTTCTAAAAGAATTATGTCAATTTATATACCAACCAGTAATGCACTTTAAGAAATTATTAATAATACCTTTGACCCTTATAGAAACTGGGTATTATCAATCTTTCTAATATTTCCCACACAGAAAGGCAAGAAATAGCCTCATTGTTCTTTTATTTTGAATTTAAATCATTAGTGAATTAGAATATTTTTCAAATATTTACTTACTATTTAACTAAGATTAACATTGTGATATTTAGTAGGGTAAATTACCCCAATATCCAACATATAATTTTTTTCTTCTTTGCTAATCTTAGGTTTATTCTTCCCTATGAATTTTATTATTGATTTGTCAAGTTTCGGGTAATAAAGTTTTATAACTTGACTGGAATAACATGAAATGTGTAAGTTATTCTGCAAATTATTAGACACGAATCTAATATATATATAACATACGTGTAAGAAAGAACTGCCAAGACCCCCCCCCAGAATACTTATCAAAGAGACAGAACATTAAATTCTATGATGAAACAAATCTGCAAAGCAGATCAAATACTTAAACTTGAGCGAACAAAAGTACGCCTGTAAACAATTCTTCTGACTCCCTTACGTGCCCGTCCCCCCCTCCCCCAAAGCTCTTACCTGCTGCCGATTGGGACACATAGACCTGTGGGCTCTGCTGCTGCTGCTGGGCAATAAGGGAAGGCACGCAGCTTAACTGTGAGAAATGACCCGCCGACGGCAGGCTGCTCGTCTGTAACTGCTGGGGTTTCACTTTACAAATGTTAGGAGGATCTGATGTGCTTGTAGATTTCGTACTCAAAGAAGAGGTAGTGTATGTACCAGCTCCTATATGTGGGAGAGGGGAAAAGGCAGAATTTCGTAAAGTGCCACAGTGGTTCACTGTAAAAACAACTCAAGTGCCAGCTGGAAACTGGAAAATTCATGTTTATGCCCTGCACATGCTTAAGTAACAATCACCAAATATAAACAAGACTATAAAATCTGGAGAAATATAGTACAATAGATAAATGCAAAGAGAAGAAAGTTAAAAGATAAAACAAAATAAGGTGGCCAAGAGCCTATAAGATTGTTAGTTTAGCCTCAAGCTAATAGTTTTTTAATCATCACAAAGAAAAGGATGGTCAAGAGCTTCATTCATTTATGAACAGGCATAAATACAACAACACAGAAGGACAAAATGCTGCACCTTAGGAATAACTAAGAATGTAGGGGTGCCTGGCTGGCTCCGTTGGAACAGCACCCACTCTTGATCTCAGGGTCAAAAGTTCAAGACCCACATTGGATGTAGATTAATAAATAAACTTAAAAAGAAAATGTAAATGCACCTGGAGAGATCACAACTGCTCCTAAAAAGTCATGTGAACAAAAGGTCTGATTTTTCTTCTTTCCAGCAAAATACCTTACAGGCAAATACCTTATAGGTAATCTTAAGACCTTCATTCATTTATGAATGAATAAATAAATAAATGAATACATATTTATTTAAAGATTTTATTTATTTATTTGACAGAGAGAGACAGCAAGAGAGAGAACAGAAGCAGGGGGAGTAGGAGAGAAAGAAGCAGACTTCCCACAGAGCAGAGAGTGATGCGGGGCTCGGTCCCAGGACTCTGGGATCATGACCCAAGCCGAAGGCAGATGCTCAACAGCTGAGCCACCCAGGCGCCCCTCATTTATGAATAAATATTTAAACATTTACTAAGGTCAGGCATAAACATAAGAACACCTAAGTGCAACACCTTAATAATCATTAAGGTGAAAGGGGCCTTTACAGATCACAACTGCTCCTTAACAGCCATATAAACTTAAGGTTATACTTAGTCCTGACTCTCCTTGTATATATACCAGCAAAAAAAACAGGTATATAATAATACCTTAAAAAGAAAATAAACTATTAATAAGTAAGTAGAATTATAAAACTTAAGATCTTGAAGGGTCAATTAGTTCTGTTGATCAGTGAGTGTTGATGACTGTAATACTGGAGTGAATGACAATATTGGTATCTGATTAAAAAGTGAGTGCAGTCATCATTATTTTCAGACTTCAAATGATGTTTGATCTAAGAGAGGACCCAAGATCAAGGTACCTTTGTTCTTCCACTTGAGTCTCTACCAGTAGGATGACTGGGCAAGAAATATAAAAATTTATCCTAATTGAGGAGAGTGTGGGGAAACCAGACCTGGAAGAAAGGAGTACACTTGACCCTGGAACAATGCAGGTTTAAACTGTGTGTGGGTCCACTTATACGCAGACTTTTTTTCAATTAAATACAGTACAGTACTGTAAATGTACCTTCTAATTTTAATAACATTCTCCTTTCTCTAGCTTACTTTATTGTAAGAAAACAGTTGTATGTTAATTGGCTATTTATGTTATCAGTAAGGCTTCCAGTCAATAGTAGGCTCTTAGTAGTTAATTTGGGGGGAGTGATATTTGGGTTTCTGACTGCATGTGTTGGTCGGCAAGTGTCAGGGCCTCTATCCCCTGCGTTAAGGGTCAACTGTGACGGGAAGGGAACCCTCCCAGTCCCTTTATTTCCTAATCTCTCCACCATACTGTATTCCTGGTTGCTTTATAGCCCCAACCCCTACCCACCCAAATGACTGGGGTTCCAGCTAGTAAGCATAATGAAGATGTCTTACAAATGGATGGTAGGGAATGCATTAAATGGTCTTAAAGACTTTAGGGAAGAGAAATAGAACATGCTCTTTGATTTGAATCTGTTTGTCTTAATACATACTTTTGATTCCATATAACATCAAAATAACTGTAGTACATCCCAAAGACCAATTCTTTCAGTACAGAATGCCAGAATAGTGAATAAAAACAAAACGAAACAAAACAAACCCCCCCCCCCCAAAAAAAAAACCAGGAGAGCATCGCTAAATGAGAACCAGTCAAAGAAAGTAAATTCCGTGCTGGATATATCTTATATCTTTTGGAAAGCAGCTTTTGCTGCTTTGGAAACATTAGATAATACCAGGAAAGCCTGAAAGGAAATTTCTGTTTTCAACAGAAGAAACATGGTTATACGTATGGTAAAAGGGTGTACTTTCCTGGAGTCAAGCATTTCAGAAATTATTCAACTGTAAAGCCCCCAAATGAAATACAGTTTAATGAAAGGATTACGTGCTAGTGAAAAATTTAAGGAAGAAAAGCACTTTCTAACTTGGGATGTTGATGGACTCTCCTTATAAAACAAGCAAAACAACCCCCTCTCCCCGCTGGGCCAAAAAACCCAATATATATCACCTACTCAAATAACAAACTGGAAATTCTCTACCCCTAACTCTTCACCAGAAAATATACGTCATCCCAAAAGATTCAGGCCAACGGCTCCTTCAAATTAGATACAAACCACAAAAATTTACCACCTGTGTGATTCTGTATTATTTCTGAGTTGGACTAATTAGCTGTATATGAGTTAAAAAATAAAAATCAAAAGATGAATTTTATAGAAAAATGTAGGGGAACAAGATAAACACCTTTTCACCAATTACTTATTAATGCCTATAATGGGGGCAGGGGAGCATGACACGGAGGGCATGGGGGCGGGCAGAAGGTCCAGCAAGCAAAGTGTTTTAGTAAACCCTCAATGACTGTCAAACTAAAATTGGAAGAGGGGCTAAGAGAGGGGAGGGTGTAAGAATGGCAAGAAGAGTTTACAAAATAGCTGATAATTAGATCTTGTACAGTCTTACAGATTTTATAAATAATAAATTTGGGGGGATAGTAAACAGGAAAAGATCATAAGAAATTTTAAATAATTAAGACATTTAAAGGAAAGGTACAAAAACCTTCTACCTGATAGTGATGTTGTGGGAGTGACTGAAGCAACAGGAATCTGAGGCATGGATGCACTTGAGAATGAACTGTAATTGGCAGTGCTTGGTCCACCGGCACTACTGCTGACTCCACTTGCAATTGGAGGTGCTGTGGAAGTTACTGGAGATCCCTTCTCCCTTACAGTTGGAGAATTCTCCCAGGCCTTGCGTGCAGACTCCATCTACAATACAATGGACATTTTTTAAAAGCAAAAAAAGCAAAAAACAAAAAACACTATGCTAACACAGAATATATATACGCAAACATACGTGTGTGTATATTTTTAAATCCCAAATATAATCTTTCAAAAAACTGCAAAAATGAAAGATTTAAGACCCCTAAGGCTTTCAAACCTTTCACTTTCCCCTTTATCTTTCTTTACTCTAATTGGGAGACAGTGGGCTGTAATTATGTCTCTAAAGAGAGCTTGTTGACAGCTTTGGCAAAGAAGTCAGCAAAATATGAAGTCACGCTTCTGTACCATGTAAATGAGTCCCTATCCCACTGGTGAATAAGGAAACAGAAATACCATGACCCTTTAGGACTGACCTAAGGCTCTGATTCCAGTCAGAAAGGCACTAAAGGCCCTCCATAAATACCCATTCCTTCCATTCTTTCTCTGTAAGGCAGCGGGTTCTCAATGGCAGATGACAGGTACCTTTTGTTTGACTGTTTTATGTTCAGTGTCTTAAAAGGCAAAGTAACCAACCAGATAGGTTTTAGGCTTGGGTGCAGTAAAAATATGTCTTGTTTTACATCTAGACCTCATCAAGCATTTCAGATACTGACTGCTGCCATTTGTATTTGTGGCTATAGGTTTTAGCTGTAGTCTCCTAGTTTCTTAAAATGTAGAAACAGATTGGGGTGCCTGGGTAACTCAGTCAGTTAAGCATCCAACTCTAGTTTTTGGCTCAAGTCATGATCTCAGGGCTGGGGGGGGGACTGAGCCCTCAGTCGGGCTCTGCGTTGGAAATTCTCCCTCTCCCTCTGCTCCTCACCCTGCCTGTGTGCCCCTCTTTCTAAAATTAATAGAATCTTTTTCAAAAATGTAGAAACACATCTTATTTTATCTGTCTAGACCAGTGCTATTCAACATATAAATGCAAGTCATATGTATAATTTTAAATTTTCTAATAGCCACATTTAAAAAAATAAAGAATACTAATTTTGATGACATATTTTATTCAACCCAGTGTATCTACAATATAATTAAAACCTATAATCAACACAAAAATTGACATGTTTTAACTTTTTATTTTATTTTATTTTTTTTAAAGATTTTATTTATTTATTTGACAGAGAGAGAGAGAGAGAGCACAGGTAGGCAGAACAGCAGGCAGAGGGAGAGGGAGAAGCAGACTCCCCGCCGAGCAAGGAGCCCGATATGGGGCTCGATCCCAGGACCCTGGGATCATGACCTGAGCTGAAGGCAGACGCTTAACGACTGAGCCACCCAGGCGCCCCGTTTAACTTTTTAAATATTAACATTTCAGATCCAATGTATTTTATTTTACACTTACAGCACATACTACAAGTTGGATTAGCCGCATTCAAGTGCTTAATAACGACACGTGGCTAGTGGATCCTAAACTGAGGGCACAGATGTAGGTCCTCAACAGGAAGGAAACGGATACATAGATTGTGAAGTTTTTACTATTAGTCAAATACTGGGCTGAGGAAAAAACAAACAAACAAAAAACTCCACAAGGTAATCTATAAAATTCAGCTACCAAAAAATCAAGTAACAATTATTAATACCATAGTTAGGAAGCTGTCGGCCCTTGAAGTACCAACTTTAAAATTTTTAACCTTATTTTAATTGTAAGAATGATAAATCGTTACATATCTTCCCTGTTTTCTTGTTAAAACACATGTTACTTAATAATTTAACTTCTTCTTAGATGACTAATATCATCACTGTAATACCAAAACATGGGACACTTTGCTTGAGTCTTCTCACAATCACCTTGATAGTTTCAAATGTGTTTTATTTTAAAACAAAAGTCTTGAGAAGTAAAAATAAATAAATAATTTAAAAAATTAGGAAGTTAGACAAAATGTAATTTGTACTGAGATTTTATGGTTTAGAGCAGTTTTATAGAGCACATAATGCCTTTTATACTAGTTTTGTCTTGCTGGAACACATAAATTATAGCTAATCAAACTTGTATAATATACGGGCCACACACATGTGGCTTCATTTCATTTCTTCAACAACAAGGAGATTTAGATTTTATTTTTGGAAATTCAAGGAAACAAGTACAATTATTTAATTATACTAATTCTCCCCTTGACAAATATGCTGTCAATAAAATCCATGTAATAAAACACTTCTATACTTTATACGTTACCCAAATAGAAATGTCAGAAGTAGTAGAAGTAAAGAAACCAAAGAAAGTGTTAAGCTAATGAAATTTAATTTACATTATTTCTTCTTGGAATATTAAAAACTTTAAGTGAAAGGCAAGGTTGAATGAGTTCTCTGAAGAATTAACAACTGGCCTAAAGAATAATTTATGATCTTATATTTGCTTATGTGAAACTAGACTAGCCTTGACTAGCATGTAGTCAAACCACACAAAAGACACAGAAACAGACTGAGATAGTCATTCCAGTGGGAAAACTATAAAGGCTGAGCAGGAACTGGCAGTAAAGAGTAAGGACTGGGCAACGATGGGGGCTGACATAAAGCAGAAGTGGTTGTCTCATAAAATTTTACTCTTAAACTTCTAGAAATGAACACTGGCCAACATGGTTCCCCCTCTCATGAAGACCATCAAAGATTCCCTGTCAACCAATACAGCAGCATTAGGAAGTCCTGCTACAGAGGTTAAATACTTGCCCAGATTATAAAACCGAACACCAAAAATGGGATAAATACATGCACTTTAAAAACATCTTCACTTAATTTCATGTCCCTTTTTTAACCACTGACTAATCTGGAGATGAACAACTGACTTAAAATTCTCTCAAATAACTGTACAAAAAGCATTAGTAACATAGCTCAGTATTATAAACACAATAGGAGATAAAAAAAAATAAAGGCTTATTTTTTGATATTAAAAAAGTCTATAATCTCCTTTGCCCTCTTATTAAAAAATTATCCAACAAAAATCAAATCAAAATCACTGTATTAATCAATTACCTCTTCATAAAATATTCTAATTGTTACAGTGCATTCATTCACTTCACACAGTTTATAGGAAAGACAGAAAATTAGCAGTCTTACCATTACGGGAACGTAGGATATAAAAAAACAAAACAAAGCCAAAAAAACATGCAACACACCAAGCCAGTTGGTTTTATACACAACTAATATACTCAAAAAATCAAGGTCTCTAAGAGGAATTCAGTATAAACATGAAATATAAATGCTTTCCTGTGTTTTAAAGACAAAATTCACAAGCATAATAGGCCTCCCTTTAAAGTGGTATTAGAAGTTAATAAAATTTTAAGGTATAATTTGACATAACTCTATTTCCTCAGCTTAGTATTGTCGCTTACCATACAAAATGAATAAAAATAGCAAAAGAGTATTTTTAACTTATGTACCCTAGCATGCATCATCAAGGATCTTTAGAGAAGGATGTTGTACATACCTTGAAGGTGAGGCTGAAAGTAGTGGGAGGAGCTGAAGTTAGGCTGGAGCTCTGTTGTATAGTCTCCCTCTTAGGGAGGGGGAGGGTGTTGGGCAAGGGCACCTGAAAAGGTAGGCAACACATATCATAATCTAAGTCTGCTACAAAAGTCCCATTACAGATAATGCTAATGTACTCTTCTTAGGGTATTTATTTTTCATCAGAGCCAAAAGGAGTATTTGATTATTTAGAGATACATTGTGTCTGCATTAATTGATAATTCTGGACATCTTAGAGAAATACTATCTGCTTTTTTAATGCACATAATTACAGAAAAAGAATCTGTCCCAAATATAAGGTATATACTTGAAGGCAGTGCCTCATGTATTTTCATGTGTACAACAGTCACCTGGGGATGTTATTAAAGTGCAGATTCTAGTCAGTTGGTCTGGGGTAAGGCCTGAAATTCTGCACTTCAAATGCAGTGATGCTGCTGGTCAGTGGACCATACACTGTGTAGCAAAGCTCTTAATTTCCACCTTTAAGGGATCCACAGATTCTATGAAAAGCATTTAAAATGATACTGTAAATATTAAGAAATTAACCTCTTTCCTGCAATATAGTCAACATTCTTTTTTTTTAAGATTTTATTTATTTATTTGACAGAGAGAGACACTGTGAGAGAGGGAACACAAGCAGGGGGAGTGGGAGAAGGAGAAGCAGGCTTCCTGCAGAGCAGGGAGCCTGACTCGGGGCTCGATCCCAGCACCCTGGGATCATGACCCGAACCTAAGGCAGACGCTTAATGACTGAGCCACCCAGGCGCCCCTATAGTCAATATTCTTATAACTAGACTCAAGAATAAAAGTAAAACCGGGAGGAAAGTACGGAATATCACCACCACCCTCTTACATTAAACAAATTGCTTCGCTATAGTTATAACATGACTATGGCAAATATTTTTAGAAATGTGAAGATATTAGAAACTCACTAACCATATCTCTTTTTTCCTTTAAGTCTGTGAATCTTGAAATTTTATTAGGTACTACTGTATGACTGATTTTAATGGTTCATTTATTCAGATAAAATGACTGAGATACTTGGAGGTTTTAAGATAATCACTTTGTGGTACTATGGAGTATCTAACAGAGATTGATAATACTATGCACTACTTAATGGAGATGACTTTAAATATAAATCTTTAAAATAGCTGTGCTAGGAATAATCAAAAATACCACCTGCATTTAAATCTTTAAGACACTCAAGATTCAAAATGACTGTCATATTAGGTAACACTAAGCAATAAATAACCAGCTAAAAAATCCTTAAAAAGTAGATTAAGCTTTGATAAAGGGAGTAAGTCTTATCAAGAATAATTTTTTCAAAAGATAAAAGTTCTATGCATAAAATGGAACCCTCAACCACACTAAGGAGAAAGGAACATTTCAAAAGGTCCTAAAATTTTTCCCATGCAGGACAGTTGTTTTTAACACATTAGACAAGTTCAGAATCACCACCACACTCGGCAGAAAACGCAATACTGTGAAATCATTCCAAACTGATGACCATTTGTAATGCTCCCTGACCCAAAATCAATGTTTCTGTTTTCAAACATGCTCTGGATAACACAGCTAAAAATCAAATGTAGACTATTTGCTTAGATACAAGACTGGGTCTCTCCCCTTCAGTTGTCCTGCATGCACTAGTCATATTACATTTTAATTAGATCACACAGAAACCATTAAAACACTCAATATGGATATTTCCAGTGACATTTAAGTGTTCTGAGAATAATCTTTCCTTCCTTACTCGTATTTCAGAAATCGCATTTTTAGAGGGTGATTTGGCAGAAAGCATCATATGCTTTCTTGAAAAAGTGACATCTAAGAAATTCTCTATATTTTTTAAATGAGAAAAGGCACAATTTAAGTAAAATTAAATTTTATTGAGACATTATTATTTGGTAATCGACATAGTGACACTGACAGGGAGTCTTTCTGTCCTTCCCAAATTTCCCATTACTTCCTACAGGAAGTTAAATAAATTTAAGACTTCCTCCAAAAGGCCAGGGGAAAAGGATCTGGCACATCAAGTGAAGTTCTACTACATCGGAAAGCTGGAGAAATCATATTAATTGGCTCCTACAAAGCTCTCCTGCCACAAAGAGAAAATGTGTGACACAGTCGCTTCTTTCTCTTTTCCTCAAGCTCTACAGCCCGACTATCGAAGTTGGATTAAATGATCCCTAATGCATCTTGCCTCTCTACAATTCTATATTTGATGCTAGAAAGAAGAATAGACAGCATAGGAAAAATACTGTAAGGCATACAATTTTTATTCTTAAAATGCCAGAGTTAAAGCCCTTTGTGAGAAACCTTAATCTGTGAAGGAGATTTGAAAAGAATGAGCTTTGCTCATTATAGAGAGCTATATTTAAAAAAGAGAGCAGCTGACCAAATTTCTACCACACCTGCCCTCCAAAACAAGGGTCATGCATTTGACTTCTAAAATGCTTTTCTACAGGGGGTTAGCTAACTTGTCTGGGTTTACAATTTTTTTGCCTGTCAGTCAATGAACTAGGCAAAATGATGAACCGTACTGCCTTAACGTAATCCTGAATTATAACATAGCTGTTCTGGAAAACTACAGCCTAAAAATTTACATGACTTACTACCACTTTTTAACACAGCATTTAAGAGTTTTTGAAGTACTTACATATACATTATAGCTCAAATTTCACTACAGGATTGTTGCTAAGGTACAGCAAAAAAAAAAAAAAAAATTTTTTTTTTAAGTTTAAAAAGAAACCCCTGAATTCTTGGTAACACCCTGATAGTCTTTTTGTTTTGAGTGAGCTTTCACTGCACTGTAAGTAAAAAGGTTTCATTTAAGAACAAAATTACCAACCAAATAAATTACTGAACTTGCAGAATGTAGAAGGGAAGAACAAAAATTCTTACCGAAACCAGGTTAACAGGATTAGTACTTATGAAACTGAGCCTAAGTTTTGACTATTTTTGCTAATTATTAGTGCTCCAAAATGCAAATTCACTATTATCCTTTCCCAGACAAGAATTAAACACTGGTCACACACTATGTATTAGATAACAATAGTCAGGTTCCTAACCACACTTTCCACATTTGAGGTTGATTACTTACATTATTAACCAAAGTATCCTCCATCTTTGCATTATTAGTAGCCACAGTGTTAGGCAGAGAAGAAGAAGGTGTAGTATAATCTGTTACAGATTCCTGTGGAGGAGTAATAGAAAAAAATACATTGTAAACTAAATTAATAACTCACTTTCTAATGGCAACCTAACAGTTGTAAAGTTGTTTTGGAGGAAAGCAGGAGAGGAGAGCAGATCTTAAGACTCAAGTCACTCAAATCTTAAAGACCAATACTGTGATAAAACAAACGTGGACTCACCACGGAAGTGGTAACATTTCAACTATTGCCAGGTCCTGTACATTTTCAAAAAATGTATTGCTATATTATATGTCAACTATAATTCAATTTAAAAATTGTTAATAATTTAAATGCATGCACAATACTAGGAAGTTGCCGACAGTACTATTTATTTCTGTGGGTTACTAAAAGAACTCTGTGTGGTTCTCATAATCTATAGCTTACTTTCAATTACTGATTATGTCAAGATCTTAGTTGTTGCAATTAGTTTTTAGGATAAACTTGTTTATCATCATGAATCTCTTCTTTAAATATGGTAGAGGTGGATCATAAGAGTTTTTTATTTACATATATTGATTGTATAGCAATTAAAAGAGAAAAATATACAAATAACATGAAAGTTCCCACTTACCTTTCTTCCCGATATGTACCAGAGTGAACACACAAAGTGGCAGATATAAATTTTGCTATTCCCACAAATGTGAGTCCATATAAGTCACTCAGTGTTTCTTTGCATCTTGCCTTAATGATTACTTTTAAAGATATGCACCTTTCATTCAACGTGGTCCCTAAATTCAAGTTAGTTATTTCCTCTAGTGCTCAACCAATGAAACAATGATCTATTCCAACCCTGGAAGAAAACTGCCTATACTGGAGTTACTAAAAATTTGACTTAGTTCCTTACTTCAAAATCTTACTAGTGGGCAAGATAAGGCACCACTGTAACTCCATTAACAAAATAAAAATCTAGAGCAATCCTTTCAAAGCCTGTAAACCCAGCAAAAAGCATTCTAATCTTATGTACTCATTTTTCACTTCAAACTACTCAACAGTCTAGAATTAAGAGATTTCCACATAAAGAAATAACTTACTGTAAGGAATTTCTTTAGATCACAAATGGATACGATGAAATAAAATATTCCCTGTAGAAATAGTAACCCAGATGGTTTACGGAATTATATGCCTCAAGCCAAAATAAAAGAAGAAAAAGAAGAACAGAAAAAACAAGTATTGCTGCTGTTTTCCCCACTCATTTTCGACATGGTTTGCATCACCACCGCATGTTGCCTACCTTCACGTTAGCGCCGTATTCTGTGGACGACACTGAAATCATCGCTCCTATTTCAGTAGATATTTCCGCAACTGCTTTGGTTTCCTTTGTTGTTACAGGATCTGTACTTCTGACTGTAGCGGGGCTTGGTTTCTCTTGTCCTTCTGGCTCCACCTGTTGGGCATCTTTTACTTTTCTATTTTTTAATGAACGTTCTTTTCCAATAGGACCTGGTTTATGTTCTTTATTTTCTACTGGACTCAAATCTGGAAGCTAAAAATTCAATGTTTATGACAAAAAGGTATCATGATCAAAGACATTCACTGAAAACTAAATTCGATTTCACAACCATTACTAGGTTCTCCCATTAAAGTGTTAGTGGCTTTCATACAGGTCTATCTGGAATATGAATTATAATTTACCTTCTGGGCTTTGATAGGGCCTGCCCGTGGCTGCTTCTGCCGTTGTTCTTTAGGTTCAGGTATCTTGTCAGTTTTTTCCGAAAGTACAGGCACAATTTCATTTTCATTCCCATTTGAAGCTGGAGCACCAAACTGGATTGTGTCAATTCCAATTTCAACTCCACTTTCTTGACCATTCTTTGTTCCCTAGGAAGAGAATATTTTAAAACTTGCTTATCCAAGCAAACAGAGGTCAAATATGACTGAATGATGTATGTAGTAGCACATATTTCAAAAGTACAACAGAAGGAAGTCTGAAGTGATCTATGTATTAACTGACATTGATCATGTTTTGAGAAACTTTCCTTTAGCCACTACCGATCTGTATTAAAAAGGAATAAAATGAAAACTAAGACTTAAGTTTTTATTTATTTGTTTATTTTTAAAGATTTATTTATTTGAGAGAGACAGACCACGCGTGCATGAAAATAAGAATGCGAGGAGCAGCCAAGGGAGAGGGAGAAGGAGAGACGCTGACTGAGCTGAGCATGGAGCGCAGAGAGGAGCTTGATCCCAGGACCCTGAGATCACGACCTGAGCCGAAATCAATAATCAGACGCTCAACTGACTGAGCCACCAAGGCCCCCAAGACAAAAGTTTTTAAAGTCCTGGCTTTAAGTGTCATGAGTTTTACTGTGAGCAAATCATAGCCTCAAATTATGTGCTCCTTTAAAACAAATGTAAAAGCAACAAACACACAAAGATAGCACCAGCAACAAATAAACAGATGAATGAATGAGGGAAAGAAGAAAGATAGCAACACCAGTGTCACCCACTTTTAAAAAGTATGCTTGAAAATAAAATGAAACAATGTCCATGAAAATACTCTGTGATTGGTAATAAAGTGCACACACCTTAGAATCCAATTAAACTGTTAATTTATGTGGAATCTTCTTTGTGCTAGGCACTGATCCAGAGAGACTCTAAGAATCTAACTTACAGAAGTTGCATTAGAGTGAATGGAGAAAATGAACAACTAGAAAATCAGATGGGGGATATGCAAAAATCAAAATATGGTTAAGCCACTTTAGACTGGCAGACAGAAAAAGGTCCTGAGGAGGTCACACTGAAACTCAATGTAAAAGACAAAATCACCGGGAAGTGTTTCTGGCAGAGCAAACACCTAGTGTAAAGGTTAAGAATTAAAAAAAAAAAAAAAAAAAAAAGGCTAGTGAGGCTGGAACATGGCAGGTATTAGGAGCAGTAGTAGGAGCAGTAGTAGAAGACGAACAAGTAGAAAGCTAGACAACACACGGTTTTATAAGCCAGAGATGTGTATAACAATTACTTAACATTTCCAGAAATAAATAGACAAAACTTGGGACAAAGTTCAACTTCAGCCTTTGGTCTTATAATTAAATCATTACTTCATATCAGTTTCAGCATCCCTGAACTCTGTATCAATTACTGTGTAAGGTTACTGTTACATTTATCAGTGTAACAATGTCAACATTATGAACAGGGCATGTCATTCAGATTTATTTATTTTTATTTTTTTAAGATTTTATTTATTCATTTGACAGAGAGGGACACAGTGAGAGAGGGAACACATGCAGGAGGAATGGGAGAAGGAGACGCAGGCCTCCCGTGGAGCAGGGAGCCTGATGCAAGGCTCGATCCCAGGACCCTGGGATCATGACCTGAGCCGAAGGCAGACACTTAACGACTGAGCCACCCAGGCGCCCCCAGATTTATTTTTAATATCTGAACATTCTCTTTCAAATACAGGCAAACATTTTTTTTTTTAAAGATTTTATTTATTTATTTGGCAGAGAGAGACACAGCGAGAGAGGGAACACAAGCAGGGGGAGTGGGAGAGGGAGAAGCAGGCTTCCCGCAGAGCAGGGAGCCCGATGTGGGACTCGATCCCAGGACCCTGGGATCATGACCTGAGCCGAAGGCAGTCGCTTAACCAACTGAGCCACCCAGGCGCCCTACAGGCAAACATTATTGATGTAACTGAGAATAAAAATCTCTATTTGCTTTAGTCAATGCTGAAATTCTATGGTTAGTTCAGTATAAATGTAGTTAGTATTAGAAAAGTGAAACAGTACAGTAATTAATCAGTGAAATCTATTGACTATGTACAGAAACAATTAATAAGTTATAAATAGTTCAATGAAATTAAAAAATAAATGGACAGTTAAGAGAACTATTAGAGAATGTTAGTTTTAGGAAGAATATCATATCCTTTGAAACAAAAAATATGTACAAAATACATATAATACAAGGAAGGATAATAGAGCTTAGATCGTATTATCAATCTTTGTGAGACTACTCAGTGTATCTAACATTCATAGCATTGAACAAAATAATCATTAAGAACTGTACTTCACTAGAGTAATTCAGGAAGTCCCATTAAGGAATACTTTCCATCCTTTGAAATAAATTAAAAGTGAAATGTAACTTTGCTAGCTCAAAAGTTCACTATGAGGCAATATTCCAAAATCATGTGCAATGAACGTCCACCAAAAAAATCACGTTTTATCCAGAAAACATAAAGAACACAAAGAGGATGAAGAAAGATGTGTGTGAAAAAAATGAGATACTACCAAAGTATTTTCCTCTTCCAACTGGCTGAAGGCAGATGTAAGCATTCTTTCAGTATTGCAAACCTGTAGTAGAACGTGCGCAAGAGAAATCTTGCAGCTCAGAGTGCTGAGAAATCATTATTCCTGTACTGAATGTCAATTTAAAAACTGGGACCAGACATTCTAATAAACTCATTAAATCCAGTGCACCCACCCAAAACAAAAGAAACAAACTTTCCACTTTGTCCTTCATATTAGCATGAAATACCTATGTAAGAAATGCTATGATTAATCCTAATGTCAACACCCACACACAGAAGAAAAATGATTAAATCGAGGATCCTAACTACTGAATGCAGTGATTCCATATTTCACTTGAGATCTCTGTAGAACTTTTTTTTTTTTTTAAAGATTTTATTTATTTATTTGACAGAGTGAGACAGCGAGAGAGGGAACACAAGCAGGGGGAGTGGTGAGGGAGAAGCAGGCTTCCTGCCAAGCAGGGAGCCCGATATGGGGCTCGATCCCAGGACCCTGGGATCATGACCTGAGCTGAAGGCAGATGCTTAACGACTGAGCCACCCAGGCACCCTCTGTAGAACTTTTAAAACAGATGAGAAATCTTCTCCAGACCTAAGTCAAAAAGCTGCAGTGCGTGTTGGGGCAGCAGAAAGACTTCTATAAAGAAGTCTTTAAATTTTTAAAAAATTGTACCTTTATTATCTATTGTCACGTCTCTGCTCCCCCTTTAGAGCAAAACTTACTCTAAGTTCTCTAAATGCACCTTTCCTCCCACCTTCTCTTAAATTCACTCTAACCAAGCTTTTGTACCTACTGCCCCAATGACACTGTTCTTGTCAAAATCACCAGTGACCACCATGTCATTAGCTCCAATTCTCAGGCCTAACTTATTTGACCACCCAGCAGCATCGGACACACTTAATTTATCCCTCCTCCTTTCAACTCACCTTTCACTGAGATTTGAGGACACTTTTCCATCCCCCACATCCCGAGAGGGAAAGCCTTAGGACTTAGCTTCTGATTCTCTTCTCTTTTCTAACCACTCTCAGAACTCATTCTCCCTTGGTGGTCTCATTCAACTCATTCATTTTAAGCACCATCTAATTAATGGCTGTGAAATTCAAGTCTCCAAACTAGATTATCTCCTGTGAACTACAGACTCTTCCACCTCACAACCTACCCAACAGCTCCACTTAGATGTGTAACAGACACCCTAAATCTAACATGCCCCAAACCAAACTCTATATTTTCCCCCAATGCGGATCCCATGTTATAGCTTCCAATCACAATTGAGGCAACTCTATTCCTCTTGTTGCTCAAGTCAAAAACTTTGGAGGTAAATCTCATTCTTTCTCACATACTATGTTTAATCCTTCAGTATTTGTCAGCTCTATCTTCAAATCTTCAAGTAGAAACCAACCATTCTTTATCATCATTAATGCCATTTCTTTTTTTTTTTTTTAAAGATTTTATTTATTTATTTGACAGAGAGATAGAAGAGCACAAGCAGAGGGAGTGGCAGAGGGAGAGGGAGAAGCAGGCTCTGCACGAGCAGGGAACCCGATGTGGGACTCGATCCCAGGACCCTGAGATCATGACCTGAGCCGAAGGCAGACGCTTAACCATCTGAGCCACCCAGGCGCCCATTAATGCCATTTCTCTGGTCTAAGTTACCATCATTTGATTATTATGACAGCATCCTAACTTCTACTCTCTGCCCTCCACAGACTAGTCTTAACTACTCAAAATAATCTTCTGAGAAAAAGTCAGGTCCTGTTATTCTTTTGCTCAACACTATCTATCGTCTCCTTACATCTCCCCAAGGCCCAGTAGGGTCTGTCCTCTGTTATCTTTCTAGCTTCATCTGTTCTCTCTCCATCCCTTAACTTCACTACAGCCATGCAGACCTCCCTGATCTTCCTCAAACACACCAGCCATGCCCCTCTCTTGGGGCTTTTGTATTTGCTCTTTTCTGAACCAAGAATTCAGTTTTCCTCAGAAATTTCAATAGCATGCTCTCTTATCACCGCTAAGTCTTTAACTCAAACGTCACCTAAGGGGCACATCTTGGCCAACCTCTTTTAAATTGTCTCCAGATCCCTTGAGAAATTTCTTACGCACCTTCCCTACTTTGCTTTTCTCCTTAGCACTGATCACCATTTAACATACATCTGGTATATATTACTGGTCCACTATCTATCCACCACATACTATCTGGTATGTATTAGTGGTCCCCCCCCCCCCCACCATTTACAATGGAAGCCCCCTGACTGCAGGGCTTTTTGTCCATTTGTATCACACTCTCTCCCTGTTTTGTAAGCCCATGGGTTAGAAAACTGCCTGGTATATCACACTCAAGAAATTTTTGTTCAATGAGTAAGTGAAAAACTGCTGACTTAAGTTGTCATTTACCAATACTGCACATTGAGAAATTATGTTGAACTTCCTATAAACTCTGCTTCTAAGTAATTATATTGCCTAATTATTTAGGCTAAAAACATGGTATAAAGTCGAAAAACTAGTAACTGCACTTATATTCTCTGTATCATAAGCACTTTTATTGAGACTTGATTTAAAAAATGTTAACCTTATTATGTCTAAAGGTGAGAAGCAGCCTATAAATGTAGAGATCCAGCAGCAGTGTCACTTGGGAACTTGTTAGAAATGTACTCTGCCCTCAATCAGACCTAATGAGACAGAAACTCTGGGCACGAGTCTCAGCAATCTATTTTAATAAGCCGCCCAAAGTGACTGTGATGCACACTCAAGTTTGGGAAACTATGTTAAGGAAACTGCTACACTAACCCTGCTAAGGCCATTATTAAGTCTATTCCTACCTCTGATGAAGTAGCTGATCCAAACGATGTTAGGGGCTTATTCCACGCACTGACTGAAGGTGGCTGTGGTGGACTAATGGGACCTACTGAAAAGAAGAAGTCATGGGAAATGCAACCATTAAAACTCAGAGGATAATGATCCCTAATTATCTTTTCTTTTAATGGCAGCTAGACAATAAAACAAAGATTTTCACAATACAGGTAGAGATTTCAGCATACCAAAATAAATATAAGCTCCCCCCCAAACATTGTGTATTTTTTTAATCAACACAAAATCGTGCCCATAAAATATGCCATTAAAATCATAACACAAGAAACAGAGGTTTTAAGAAAGGAAGCTAAGAAAAAAATTACTATTACTGCTTCTTACTAAGAAAAAGGAAGTGGTTAGGAAAAAACATACAGAGTATACAAATAAAATTCAAAACAAACCCCAACATTCTCATGCCAGACCCCATCCTTCACTTCTCTGTTGAACTTACATTTCTTTGAAATGTCATTCAGCACAGGCGGTGGGGCCACCTTGTTATCCCATAGTTCAGCTGTAAGTGTGCCATGTGACTGTGAGGTCTGGATGGACTTTCCTGTGGCTACATAATCTGTGCCATTAGGTGTCTGAGCTGAAGGTAGTCTAATTGAAGGTGGTGGCTGTTTTGAAGACTGTGTTGTAGTTTGTAGCGGACTCTGGACTGGTTTATGAGTCTGTCCCTGAGTCTGGGATGGTGCACTGGGGGCTGGAGCGGGGACTGGGACTAGTGCTGGGGCTGAAGCCGGAGCAGGGACTAGGGTAGTGGCTGGGGCTGGGGCAGCTGGGGCTGAGGCGGGGGCTACTGGGGCTGAGGTGGCTGGGGCTGGAGTTGAAGCTGAAGCTGGGGCTAGGGCTGAAGCAAGGATGGGAATTGAGGCTGAGGCAAGGATGGGGACAGAGCCTGGGGATGAAGCTGAGGCAAGGATGGGGGTTGGAGCTGGAGCTGAAGACGAAGAGACTGAGGCTGCAGCTGAGGTGGAGGGTGGAACTGGAGCTGAGGCTGAGGCTGGGAGTGGAGCTGAGGCTGAGGTTAGGACTGGAGCTGGGGCTGAGGCTGGAACTGGGGCTGGGGTTGAGGCTGGACCTGGAACCGAGGCTGGAGCTGGAGCTGGAGCCTGTGCTTGCTGGGTCCCTGTAGCCTGTTTTTTGGCAAACCGTGGAGGAAGCTTAGAAGTCTGACTTCTTCCTTTCTCATTTGCATTCTTTTTGTTCCAGACCTAAAAAATTGGTAGGAACCATTTTTGTCAATAATGTAACTGAAAGTACAGTTCATGAACACAGTCTCTGACAAGATCTACTAATTTAGCTCCTTTACTTTTCAAAATAGGCACTCAATAGAGCAAAAACATCAAGGCTGCTAAGGAGATTTTAAATTAAGAAAAGCAAAGATGCTAAGGGGGAAAAAAGACTATATGTATTATACGTTCTTGATAAATGGTTCCACAATCACTCTTCCATAATTCTAAAATTCAAAAAATTAAGGAATTTTTCAGTGAATTCATTTGGCAGCAAAATCTGACCCAAAAAGCTCTTTACCAACTTCACTCATGTTTACCACAGAAACATTAATCTGTGGGTGTTGCTGGGGTGTTATGCTATACAGGATTTAAGCACTATTTTTACCTTCCAAAATAAATGAATAGACAAATGAATCAATGAATGACTTCTAAAAATATCTAGTCCCAAGGTCTATATTCGATTGAACTTAATATTACCCCTCACGTAAGATTTTTACAGTGTTTCTTTGTTTTGAGGCTTCTCCATTCAAGCTTGTTATCACTATGATCAATGTGTCTTACTTATTTTTATCCTGTGTCCGCATTTAGCAAAATGGGTGTTTGGGTTGATTTAAATGGAATAACTAATCCTGATTCATTTTGTGTGTTTAAATGAACTAATTTAGATTATAATCAAAACCTTTATAGGTGAAGAATCTGCAATTTATTAGATCATGGAGGTTGTATTCATTAGATTTCCAAGATAACTTAAAATTAACTCTACCTCTGCCATGAAGTAAGATGGGATAAATAAGATGACCAGTACTGAAACATGAAATCTTCTTGATTTAAAGTAAAGATGGTCTACTCTCAGGCACACAGTGAGCTACTACAGTGACTATGTTCTATTTAAAATTTACCTCAATTCTGGGTAAAATGTTTAAAATTGTGAAAATCAAGTCATTCTGAACACTTGAATGCAGCCTTGACATTATAGATAGAAATCTTAACCACTTGTTAATACATTTGGGCAACAAATAACTAGCAACAAACTAAAACCTGTATGATTTGTTCTTCCTTCTTTCGACGTTCTTCATCCTGTAAACGTTTTTGTTGTTTTTTGGAAACCACCTCAGTAAAACCGTCATCATTCAAATTTGACTGGGGGTCTTCAACTACTGTTACTTCAGGATGGTCGTCAATTATAACAACACCTATGGGTATGGGAAAAGATTTAAAATGATATATATTTTTTCAATTGAAAAGGTAAATAGAAATGTTTAGTCCAGGGGCGCCTGGGTGGCTCAGTTGGTTAAGCGACTGCCTTCGGCTCGGGTCATGATCCTGGAGTCCTGGGATCGAGTCCCGCATCGGGCTCCCTGCTCGGCTGGGGGTCTGCTTCTCCCTCTGACCCTCTTCCCTCTCGTGCTCTCTGTCTCTCATTCTCTCTCTCAAATAAGTAAATAAAATCTTAAAAAAAAGAAATGTTTAGTCCAGTAATGATTAAAAAAAGAAAAAAAAAGAAAAGACAAAAATCTAGTTCTTATAACTCACAGTATAACCCAATTCCCATACCACACAATGGCCATTTATTAGTAAGATTTGAAAAGAACGTATAGACATATAAAAAGATTTCATAAACAAGCTTAAAGTCTTTTGACTTTTTTTTTTAAAGATTTTATTTATTTATTTGACAGAGAGAGACACAGCGAGAGAGGGAACACAAGCAGGGGGAGTGGGAGAGGGAGAAGCAGGCTTCCCGCAGAGCAGGGAGCCTGATGCGGGACTCGATCCCAGGACCCTGGGATCATGACCTGAGCTGAAGGCAGTCGCTTAACCAACTGAGCCACCCAGGCGCCCGTCTTTTGACTTTTTGAAGTGCTCTGAATGATATACATCTTTTTTTTCTTCATTAATATAGCAGTGATGTCTTGTAAAACAGTATCAAAAAACAAAACAAAACACCACTCAGTATCATCCTACTATCTTAGTCAAATTCCTTAACCTCTACTTTCCCAGCCTCAGATCTGTATTGTGCTATAAAGATCTACACAGAACTTTACTTCATTTGCATCTAACCATTCTAAGAGGTGGATATTACTATTGTTTCCCCTTTTTAAGGATGAAATAAACTCTGAGAAGCCGATATGCTAAAGGTGAGCTGGTGAATAGCCAAGCCTGTCTTATGACTCTAAATGACTATTCTATGTAGATCATTTGTCTATAATATGTAGTTGTTAAAAAAAAAAAAAGAAATATATATGAAAGTTCTATGTGAACATAAAGTGGCATAGATGTACATATGTCATAATAACCTAGCTGATGAATAACTCAAGATGTATCTTCAACTCACTGTCCAACTAACAATTACTCAGGCTATCTTCTTAAAATCATACATCCCAATGTGAGTGTAAGAAATCTAGATCCCTTAAATTTAATATTTAAAAGCAGAACTAAAATAGTTCAGGCAATGCGACTTGTGGTTGCAGGTATAATGTTTCCAAAATAAATATAAGAGAAGAGTGAGGCAATTCAGATAAATTATTTTAATTTTGCAAATAATGTATGTTTTAATGGGGGGACACACAATAAAAATAGTTATTTGCTTGGGAATGATACATATACATATAACTCAGGATGGTGATAACTTGTGAGGGATGGCAAGAGAGTATTATTAGGGAGTGGTTCATAGGGAATCCACCTGAAAACAATTCTCTTTGAATAGCTAAAAATGTGCATTTATGTAAACAATGACAGGAAAACAAATCATAAATACTAAAACTGGCTTCCACTCCTTTTTAAAAAAGATTTTATTTATTTATGAGAGAGAGAGAGAGCACGTGTGTGTGCGAGCAGGGGGAGGGAGAGGGAGAGAGACACTGTGCTGTACGGAGCCCCATGAGAGGTTTAATCTCAGGACCCTGAGATCATGATCTGAGCCAAAATCAAGAGTCAGATGCTTAACTGACTGAGCCACCCAGGCACCCCCGGCTTCCACTCTTTAAAAACCTATTACTGTTATTCTGTTTTTTTCTTTTTAAAAAATACTTATTTAATTGACCTCTACACCCAATGTGAAGCTCAAACTAAAAACTCCAAGAGTTGCACGCTCCACCAACTGAGCTAGCCAGGTGTCCGTGTTATTGTTTTTCTAACAAAAGCCTGATCGGTTCTGATTTATCTATGATAGTTCTGCATGTCTTAAGGAGCAATGCTCATTTCAATGAAAGGTCAAACATTTCAGGGGATGCCATGTACTCCATTACTTCACAGTGGTAAAGAAACCTCTTCATATTTCTAAGTTCATCTCAGTCTTCCACTTTGACTAAAAAGTGTGTGTGTATAAAGCTTTTCTTCATAGCCATGCCATCCATCACCCATTATTCCAATTTGTTTGCCAAAGAGCTTCTTTAGAATGTTTTGAAGTTAGTTTACCCAACTACATGCAACATTTATAGAAATTTGAATGATACTTTGTTCGTTTTCAATACCCTGTTCTTAACCTGGTGCTTTGTAACATTTTGGGCTAAAGAGAAATTACTTAACGAGTATTAGGAAAACAACTTAAAGATAAATAACTCTTAATGAGTTTTTAAAATGTATAGCTCGGTTTCCATTGTCAACTCAGAATTGTAATGGATTCTTACCTTTTTATGTCTTAATCCAATAATGTAATACTTTGGGAATTTTCTATCCCAAAAGTTCTTTTGAAGAAAGAAAACTGGTAAACTGTTATTTGGAAAGACAAATCTGCCATGTTTTGTGGACTTTTTGTAATCTTCATTTGCTATTTTAGGAATGCGGGGTTTAGACTCTCCTTTCTTTATGGACCACCATTAAGGCTGGCATCCAAGCTTCCTATGGGTCTACTCTGTTCTCTAAATCAGGGCTTTCCAATTTCAGCACTATCAGCATTTTGAGGTGCCCATCCTGTGCACTCTAGGATGTTTAGCAGCATCCCTGGCCTATACCTACATACGTCAGTAGCACCCAGCCCCACGTTGTGACAATCAAAACTGTCTCCAGAGATTGCCCAATGTTCCCTGGGGTACAAAATCACTCTTGTTGAGAACCACTGCTCTACATAATCTAATTAAAAATTCTTAAACATGCAATTAAGCTAAGATTATTTCTTTCCCATGTGAATCCTAAAATGGTATTCCAGAACAATAGTTCTCAACTATTTGTGTGCATCAGAATCACCTGGACAATTTTGTTAAAACACAGACTGCTCCAAGGGTTTCTGATTCAGTAGGTCTGAGGTAGGGGCCAAGATTCTGAATTTCTTACAAATTTCTAGGTGATACTGATGGTCTGGGGACAACATGCTGAGAACGACTGGTCTAGAAATAATAATGGCAAGGTCCTGGGCCCAAATCAAGTTTTGTATATTTAAATAACCATTAACAAGATGAAAATTCTCATCTTTATTTTTTAATACTGGAATAGTAGTACCTAACCTAACTTTCCCATTAATATGATCTGGCCTTAGTAAATCTCAATTTTACACAGTATTTCCAGCTTAAGTCTATCTGAATGAATGGCAAACAGTGCATTTTTACATGTGTAAGTGCCTTCTCATAGATATTCCTTATTAACTTCTTCAACAAATATTTTCTTATCGCATGTGTTATCCTTAACATTTCATATCCTATTACTTCATGGCTTTCTGAAAGTATTTATCCAGAGCAACACTGTCTCCCACTCTATTATGCTCTATTTACCATATCTTAGATACCAATTTTATCAAAGGTGTAAGTCTAAGGTTAACATTTCTTTCATAGAAGATAAAGCATACATACAGATATACCTAAGCATCCTCATTTAGTCTTCTATGCTTTCCTACACCTGTTTGGCAAGGTTACGGAGTAGTTAATTTTCTCCCATTTTATGAAGAATAGTGAAACCCTGTAGATTATCTTTAACAAGAACTTTATCAAGCATTCAGGGCTGGGCTAAAAGTTGGTGTTATTTTAGTTCATTGTATCAGTTAGTGATTCATAATCAGCCTCTATCTAAACCTTGCAGGTCCAATTCCTTCCCTTTTTAATGACTTATTAAAATATCGACTCAAATGTAACATAATATATACATAAAAGGAATATAAGACATACTTGCATAATTGTTGAGATCGAACTGTGATAGTGCATCTACTTTTTCTTTGGGTTTTTTAGGGCCTGATTTGGGGTCTTCTCTTTTTTTCCCTGTGGAATCTTTGGTGTTCTTTTGTCCTGTACCATTAGGTGTTCCTTCCTGGTGGTGTGCAGAGCTGCCATTGACAGGATCAACAACAGCTGTGCCTGCAGACTGGTCATCAAATGGCCTACAAAACAGTAATTCAAGTTACTACTACCTCCACATAACGGAACCAAAGAAAAATTACTGGCAATTTCTAAAGTTTAATCTAAGAAGAAATAGCAGTGGGATAGAAGACTCTAAAACCAATAAGCTTTAGGGACTTCTGTTGAGTATAACTTCACTAAAATTGAGTTTCCCAATAAAGGAGGTGGACTTTCTTTCCAGGAATTAAATTCCAAGATTCCAATTGTGCCCTGGAGGTTCTTACTGTGTCTGTCTATCATGGTATAAATAAGCTAATCAACATGGTTTAGAGCAGAAAATTCCTGTGATCCAAGCTAGTCCAAAGTATTTGTTACTGGATCTTTTCCACAACAGAGCAGCATATGTAAAATTTAAAAAGCATTCTGTTTACACTATGTGTATCAATCAGATACATAAATGTAAACATACAAAAAACCACTTTTAATATGGAAATAATTCACTTCACACCCAATGTATTTCCAGAGTTTTTGTTTCCTATCAAATTTTATTCTTGGATTTTTTTAATTTATGAAAATATACCATGGAAAATGCGTTTACAAATTCATTTTCATCTTAGCCAATAGTATCACTTGAGATAAAAGCTTACCAAGTGCTTGACACAAAGCATGAGCTCAAACATTTAAAGAATAAAATCATTTCTTCTAAATGGGACTCTTTCAAAAGACTCATTTTAATTACAACCAATAATTGCTATTTCTGCAGGTTCAAAGTTGTCATCTACATGGCACAAGTCTTGCTAAGTTGTTGAGATCTACATTACATAAAAACCAGATCAAGATTTCCCTTGAGTGTTACTACTCAAAACTCTAATAGTTCAGTTACAGTCAATAACTACATTGTAACCACACATGTTATCCTCATTCTTTTGGCCTTTGGAAGAGAGGTTCAAATTCTGGGTTAACAAGGTACTAAGGAAACACAACTGGTCACATTATTTCCCTAAATTTTTTTCTAAGTTATCAGAAAGGAAAAATATTTTTGTTGATGGGTGTGGTAACCTGAAATGCTAAGTACACTGTAACTAACCAATGCAGATTAATATATTATCCGAATAAATTATCAGCTCAGGCTGCAAACCCGGGAATTTGATCAAAAACCGGGGCACATCATAATAATAGCTGTTTACTATATACCAGATATGTTATGTAGTTCACAAATATATCCATAATCTTCACCAGTTTTTAGAAGTACGATTATTTTCTCCCCATTTTACTGGTGAGGAAGCGGCAGTAAGTACCAGAACCTATTAAAAACTAGGCAAATAAATGAATGAAAGAATGAATGAACAAAACTAGGCATACTGCTACTGTAATTTTTCCTAATATAAAGGAATTAATAATTTACCATAAACAACATTTTAATATTTAAAAGAACAGACCAAACTTAGCACAGTTTCGAAAAATTGTTTTAAAATAAATCCAACGGTATTTATGTTACTGGTGGCCTTGGTGGCAGTTCTGGGCCTCTACCCAGCTGGATCATTTCCTGTAGTTTGCAACTCCCGAGGAAGATATAATTTATTCTTAAGGTTCAACATTCACTTCCTAGCAACCAGTACAGAGTGATAAAGCATATGGTTAAAACGTATTCATTTAAGTCCCAGAGGACACCTATGAGCACCAGAGTTTTGCAAAGAGAAACCAAAAAAGAAAGGAGGGCTGCTCATCATTAATAAGATGACTTTCAAAAAAAGACTTACCAAAAGGAAGACACTGTGACACTGTACAGGTCCCTCCCTAGATGTACAGATACACATTTCTAGAAAAATGTAATTTAGGAGGCAAAGACTCCTGAGACCCATTAACCTCTCTTGTTCAAGCACCCTTAACTTTGAGAACAGACAAAAAAATTTAGGGGAAAACAATGTCTGGGTCCCCTATCTAGACTGGCTCCTTTGCTCAGTTCAACTTCCAGGTACGAATGCAATTATATTGAAAATAAAGTACTCACCCTCGCTTCCCACTTTTTGATGGTGGACCACTTCTCCTTTCATTTCTAGGACCCGAGAAATTCCTTCCGGATTTGGGTGGACCACTGTTGCCACGCCGATTCTGGCGATCTACGCCAGGCCTCTGGCTAGAAAAACTTCTCTTTGCTATTTCCCTCTTTGGAGGTAAAACATTCTCTCCGGCCTTTGTAACCGCTTGTGCATTCAAATCAGCACTTTTTTTTTCATCTCTCTCACGTCTCTCGTTGAAATCACTGCTTTCAGAAGCTGTTTCCCATTCTTCATTTGCCTGATCTGAAGAGTTCTGATTAGATAAGTCTGGCGTCTTATTCCCAGAAATATCCCCAGAAGGGTTAACTGGTTCTTGAACCACATTATTAACGGTGCCATTTGTGGGCACTGCCACCTCATTGGTTTTGGAAGCAGCCTCCCTCTCTCTGAGACGTCTAAATCGAGGAGGCTTATCTTGCCTCGGTGGTCGGGTAGGACGTTGTCGTCGGGGCCTCTCTCTAGCTGGGTCAAATTTTCGCTCAAATTTTGGAGGTCGTTTATCTGCTGGTATAGGAATAAACTGCTCATGTCTTCTTGGTGGCTCTCCATCGTCTGGCTTAGGAGCTTCTGCTTGCCTTGGGTTCCACTGATTGTCCCTATAGGCAGGTCTTCGTAAGGTGGAAGGGCGCGATGGTCGGCCTCCAGGATCCCTTCCACCACGTCTGAATGTTCCCCCTCTGCCTCGCCGTGTAGGCTCTCCTTTAGGAAGGAAGCCTGGTTTAGATTTATCATCATCCCTCACATAAGGTTTTTCTAGAGGTCTATTATCTATTCGGATGTGATTTTCAGGCTTGAAAGAAGACTGAGGCTTTATAGGTTTTTTGTTTTCAGACCGTTCCTCTCTTTTGGGAAGTTTACCTTTGCTTAAACTATCCTTATCACTTGCACTTTCATGAATTTCACTGTCTGTGTCAGTCTCTGAACCTCGCTGACGTCTTCTTTTGGGAACAACTTCAAAATCAGAGCTCTCACTTCGTGTTTCACTTTCTTCTCGCTGTCGAAGAGGTCCTGAGGACACATGCTCTGTCCGTGGCTTATTGTCTCTATATTGAGGATAGTCTCGAGTGTGCCCTCTCCCACCCCGGCCACGCCCTCCATAAGAACCTCTATAGCTTCGGCCTCTGGAATAGTATTCACCCCGGCCTCGACCTCTGTATCCTTGATCTGGAAACCAATCTCTCTCTCTAGCTTCTTTCCAATAGGTCCGAGGGGGTAAAGTGGATTCTTTTTTAACTGCTGGTCTTGAATCTGGTCGAGGCCTCTCTAAAACAAGATCTTTGCTACTGAGTTTCTCAGGTTGTTTTTCTTCTTTCACTGCTGGTACTGTGACAGTTTGCTGGTTTACAGTTTTAGCCATAGGCTCTACCTCAACACTACTTACAGGTTCCAAGGGCTTCTCAGCATCTTGAGGTGGCTTTTGAACCACAGTTGAAGTTTCCGTTGAAGGTAATTTCTCCAGTTCTGGTTGAGGTGGTGGTGGGACTGACTGTGGCTGAACTGGTGCTGCAGGTGGTGGGACTGGAGCAAGAGGATCCTTCTTTTCTGTCTTTTCAGGTTTTACAACTTTTTCGGTGACCTTTTCTCCCTTTTCCCCTTCCTTCTCCTTCCGCTGCTCTCGCTCCTCTTTCATATCCCTAAGTATAGGTTTTTTAATGGGACCTGATCTTCTCACAGGCCTATCATTACCTTCTTCTCTTCTGTTGGAGCATGGCCTTGGGCCCCAACGAGTTTCCGATTTAGATTTATACAGTTTTTCAGGTTTTGGTCCCTCAGAAGATCGTATAAAGCCATCCTTCTTTGGTTTTTCCTCTGTCCTTTCTACTGGTTCCTTTGAATCAATGCATCTGCTGGTTACTTTAGGAATGCCTGCAGATGGGTCATTTCTTTGCTCCTCTGATTTTTGAGTATGGTTAGATCCATGGGAAACACTTCTTTTCCGGGCAGGCTGACTTTCTCCAGCTGACATCCGCTCTTCTTGAGGAGTGGATACAGTTTTTTGATCAGGTACATCAAAACAAGCAGACTGATTGTTTGTGTCAGTATGGTGAGGTCTAATGTCTTCCACAGATCTGCTTAAAAACTTTTGTACTTCTGTCTCACTTGATTCTCTGACAAAGTCTGCTTTTGGATGAACCTCTAATTGACTGTGTTCTACAGGATAAGCAGCAGTAATCTGTTCCTGATCCACTGGGGCTTCAGGCCTAAAAAAATGAGAATTCAGAAGCATAACTACCAAGACAAACTCTTTCTCACAAGTGTACAGCAAAATAATCCCTTTAATTATAAACCACAAATGGATCCTAATCATAAAAACCATTTAAAAAGGATCCTAATCTTTATGTCTCCTTAAAAAGTTTAGTGCAGCAATATTCATAACAGCTGAGAGGTGGAAACAACCCTCAGTGTCCACTGACAGATGGATGAAGAAAATGTGGTATATACATAAAAAGAATGTCCTTTTAGACATTAAAAAGAAGAAAATACTGTTATATGCTACCAGATGGATGAGAACATTATACTACGTGAAATGAATAATCACAGGACAAATACTGTAGGAATCCACTTATATGTATAATGTAATCGAACTCATCCAAGCATAAAGTAGAATGGTGATTGCCAGGGACTAGCAGGAATGGGGAAATTATTTGCTACTCAATGGGTATAAACTTTCAGTTATACAAGATGAAAAATTTCTAGAAATGTATTGTAAAACACCATGCTTGTAGTTAACAATACTGTACTGAACACTCAAAATTTCGTTGACAGTAGATGCCACGTTGTTTTTTTCCCTACAATTACAAACAAATGAAATTCATTCCTTAAGATAAAAGGAAGTTTAGGCCATGCTGATGTGAATTTTTAATCCATCAAGACTAATAATTCCCACCCATAATCGAAGGGTACACTAGAGTAGTTCTATCTTCCCCGATGAATCAGGATTACAAAATACACTCCTTAAAAAGGGTAGAAGTTCTAAGTTTATGGTTATAAATTACTACAGATCACCAATTTTCTACGACTTCGAATTATCTCTGTAAATTAGTATTTGCCTTTATCTTGGCATTAGAAGACTTCCACGAGGTACTGATAATCAAATGTCTACCATTTTTCATTAGTGGAAAAATTATATCAATGCTTTAAGCTAGACTACATGTCAAATAGTAGAAGCCTGCCAATTTTACATATAACACTGAATTTCAGTATTTAATTCAGTGTACAGAACTAGGTGACAAAATGCTCTATCAATACAGGAATGAGATAAAAAGAAAGCATATCCAAAAATGAAATGACATAAACTAAATGGAAGGAAATCAGATTTGTCACTCAGTCCTAAATCAGAATGATCTTCAGGGACACTATAGTTTTCATTTTACCACAATATTCAATTTGTATTCATAATTTTTATAATTACCTTGCATCCTCAGGTTCTTCTGTTGCCTTGGGAGTAGTGGCCTGCTGAGGCTCTGTATGGGGATAGGGATCTGACCCCCACATTACACGAGGTTCAGAGAGGGAAATCGCGTGATCTCTTGTAGATCGTGCTATATGCTCAAATGACTCAGAACTGTTTGGTGATCCTTCCATCTGTTCTCTTCTCATTAATGGCTTAGGAGGAATCATTCCTATACAAAAGGTCAGAAAAAGATGGGAAAAACAATCATGATACACATAAAGAATCTGGGTTATTAATTACTATTTGGAATCCTACACTTGAGCTAAAGAAATACTTTTTGCCAAGTGAGGAACTCAAGAAATGATCAATGAAATTTATACAAGTTTTTCTGTGAATACAATTTTTACTGTTGCTATTAAATAGATTTAAGAGGAGGCGCCTGGGTGGCTCAGTCAGTTAAGCGTCTGCCTTTGGCTCTAGTCATGATCCCAGATCAAGCCCCACATCAAGCTCCATGCTCAGCAGGGAGCCTGCTTCTCCCTCTTCCCCTCTCCCTGCTTGTGCTCTCTCTCTCAAATAAATAAAATCTTAAAAAAAAAAATAGATTTAAGAATTAAGGAAGCAAACAAAGCACACCACAACAGCAGCCTATTTTTTTTTTAATTTTTATTTTTTTAAGATTTTATTCATTTATTTGAGAGAGACACAGCGAGAGAGGGAACACAAGCAGGGGGAGTGGGAGAGGGAAAAGCAAGCTCCCTGCTCCACAGGGAGCCCGATGTGGGGCTCGATCAAAGGACCCTGGGATCATGACCTGAGCCCAAGGCAGACGCTTAACGACTGAGCCACCCAGGCACCCCAGCAGCCTATTTTTAAAGGAAAAAAAATACAATGCCTATAAAAATCAGTAACATGTATGATGCCTCTATGCATGTTAAAAACATAATGAGGATTACACCAATAGTGATAGATTTCCAGAGAAAATATTTCCTACAGATAATTCCATTAATGTAGTTTAGTTGATCTATGCTATTAATTATGCCTCTTAAATTTAAAAACTGCAGTATAAATTTTAAAATTAAGACATGATTCTTGATATTTTTAACACCCCTAAATTTTCCTCTATACCACTTTGTTAATGAATTATCTGGATTTATTGTGATTCCATACAACACTGCTAATTCAATTGTTTTCAGCTAACCTATGTGAAAATGCCAAGTATTGGCAGAGAAAATTGAAAAGCTGGAATATAGAATACATGGACAAAATTTAAATGCTTAAACACTTAAAAAAATGAAAACTATTTAGCAGATAACAGAAAATATTTTCAGACTAAAAATTTTAAATATTTACAAAACAGAAAAAAACTAGTGTTTTGGTATTGTTACATGTATGATACAGTGTTTGGCATTTAACTACTCTGTGCTGAAAGTTACAGAATTTTTTGGATTAAAAATCTACGCACTCTGGGGGCACCTAGGTGGCTCAGTCAATTAAGTGTCTGACCCTTAATTTCGCCTCAGGTCATGATTTCAGGATTGTGAGACTGAGCCCCGAATCGGGCCCCCTGCTCAGTGGGGAGTCTGCTTGAGATTCTCTCTCCCTCACCCTCTGTCCCTCCCCAAGCCTGCGTGTGCACTCTCTCTCTCGAATAGATAAATCTTTTAAATAAAAATCATCTAGGCACCCTGGGGTGCCTGGGTGGCACAGTCGGTTAAGCGTCTGACTCTTGGTCTTGATCTCAGGGTCGTGAGACTGAGCCCCATGTCAGACTCTGTGCTGAGAAACCTGCTTGAGATGCTGTCTACCTCTCCCTCTGCCCCTCCCATTCATGTGTGCTCACTCGCTGTCTAAAATAAATAAAATCTTTAAAAATAAAAAATCTAGGGGCACCTGGGTGGCTCAGTCAGTTAAGCATCCAACTTCAGCTCAGGTCATGATCTCAGGGTCCTAAGATGGAGCCCTGCGTTGGGCTGCCCACTGAGTGGGGAGTCTGCTTGTCTTTCTCCCTCCCCCTCTAACCCTGCTCCCCACTTGTGCACACACACTCTCTCTCTCTCTCAAATAAATAAATAAAATCTTAAAAAAAATTATCTAGGCACCCTACGTAAGTTCTTACTAGATGATACATCTTAAAGGAATTCAGAGTGAAAATGGGAGGCAGGTGGTTGCACAACTGCAGTGAGCCATGACACAACATCAGTTCCAACTCACCAGGATGAATGGGTGGAATATCCATAGCAGGTCTACCGGACATCATTCGGGGATCCATGTACGACTGCATCATGAGCCACCTTGGATCAAAACCCATAGAAGCCAAGTGCTGAGGGTGAGGCTGCATGGGCTGGTAGAGAGGTCTGTGCGGTGGAGGAGGGACAGCACTGCCGGACGGCTGCGACGGCACCGTCTGTGGAAGCACGCCTTGCTGCTGCTGCTGCTGCCACTGCTGCTGCTTCATCTGCTCCTGGAAAAGCAGGACCCCACACCCTGAGCTTTTTGTTCCACGTGATAAATTAGCATCACTCATATAAGAACAGGCTTTTTTGAATCCTTCAGGGAAAAGAATTCAAAAGATATTGAACAGTGAGAGATGGTAAGTGAAAAGAACAAAAAATAAGTCATGACATTTCGCCTTAAGAAATTACTCACTCATTAATTATACTGCAGAAATAATACCCTAGAAAGGAAGACGGTGTCTACAAATGAGGCAGAGGGGAAAAAATGACAGAGAAGTTTATGGTAAAACCCATTATCAACACCCTTTAATTAAAAAGGAAAAGAATTTCAGGGAAAATTTTTGTGCTTTGTGTATTTTAGGTTTCATGTCAAACTACTTCTCAGAAGACTGAACAAGAAACCTTGTCGATCACACATACATGATAAAATGTTTTACTGTTACCTGCTGTCGCTGAAATCGAGGTGGTAAAGACTTCTGAAACTGTTTAAAATAACCAGATAATACAGCAGGCCGAGGCTGAGCCCCCGATTCTGGCTCTGTTTCATGTGCCACTTGAGTGGTCTCTTTTTCACTGCGACTGCTGTCTTGTCTGGTGAAAACTGCATCATCCTCTGTCAAAGAAAGGGTGAAAAATAGTGATTCATTGATGACACTTATCAAATACATGATGTGTGCACTGGCAGGAAATTATTAGATTGATATATAAATAAGGTTAATGAGGAAGAAAGTATCCATAACACTCCAAAAAACTCTTCTGTACTCTAATACTGGTAGCCATCAATGAGGTTAATATTAAAGTAACAAAACCTTAGATTTCCTCAAAGCCAGGTTCTTAAGCTAGAGATCACAGGTCCAAATACTTTACCAAGCAAAAATTTGTATTTGATACTTTATGATAATAAAACACTTCAAATACTACCCTATTTCCCATTGTTTCAATAACTATTAATCCCGTCAGTATTTATCTGTGGTTCACTAGGACTTATGTGAAAACACAAATGGCCTAAACGTAAAATATAACATTAATAGTTTGCTTTTTGATCAACAGACTACTATCTATAAAGAAAACTAATGAATCAAAGTCTGACAACAGTGATCATCAGCTATCGTCAAACATATAAATTATTCTATGTAAAGAGTATCAAGAATGATACCAAAAAGAACTATATACTTATTTACTAACTAACAATTTTTCATCCTGAAGAAAACCACAGCCATATTTGTTCTAGAAAATGTCATTTGTCACAATTACCAAGCCAAGCTTCTTATAAATTCTTTTCATCTTAAAGATTTTATTTATTTATTTGACAGAGAGACACAGCTAGAGAGGGAACACAAGCAGAGGGAGTGGGAGAGGGAGAAGCAGGCCTCCCGTGGATGATGAACTGTGGTTAATATCAGTCAACTGATCTCTTAGCACAGTACCAGCTATGCACCCCCCCTCACATTTTTTTTAAAAGATTTATTTATTTATGATAGACAGCATGCACACACGCACAAGACTGGCAGGTGGGGCAGAGGGAGAGAATCCTCACGGAGATTCCCTGCTGAGCACAGAGCCATGAGATCATGACCTGAGCTGAAACCAAGAGTTGGACACCTAACCAACTGAGCCACCCAGGCACACACCCCATCCCTCTCACATTTAAACCCACACTGGAGCAAGCAGAAGAAAGAATTCGCAAACTTGAAGATAGGACAATGGAAATTATTATGTCTGAGGAACAGAACAAAAAATAAACAGAGCTTAAGGCACCTACAGGACAAGATCAACAGACCAAACATACACACTGAGAAGGAGTCTAGAAGCAGGAGAGAGACAAAGGGGCAGAGAGAATATGTGAAGAAATATTGGCCAAAAACGTCTCAAATTTGATGAAAGCATGAATATAACTTCTAAGAAGCTCTCCCAATTCTAAGAGTCCCAAATTGAGATACATTATAATCAAACTTTAAAAAGACAAAGAGTGAATCTTGAAAGCAGCAGGATAGCACTAAGGAGTTTCAAGAAGTCAGTCACATACAGGGGATTCTTAATAAAACTATCAGATTTCTCATCAGAAACATTGGAGGCTAGAAGGCATCTCAAAGTATTAAAAGAAAAAAAAAAAACTATCAACCAAGAATCCTATATCTTGCAAAACTGTTCTTCAAAAATGAGGGAGAAATTGAAATATTCCCAGATAAAAGCTATGAAAGAGTTCATTACCACTAGACCTGCCCTCCAACAAATGCTCAAGGGAGTCCTGTAGGGTAAAATGAAAGGTGAGCACACAGTAAATCAAAACTGCGTGACAAAATAACGATCTCAATAAAGGCAAATACATGGGCAATTATAAAAGGCAGTAGTATGCGTAACTCTGTTTGTCCATGTGATTTATGAAATGAATACTTTTTTTTTTACATAAAGCAATTAGTCTAAAAGCTAACAACATTATATTTTGGCTTGTAACTCCACACTGTTTTCCACATAATTTAAGAAACTACTGCACTGGGCACCTAGGTGGCTCAGTTGGTTAGGTGATTGCCTTCGGCTCAGGTCATGATCCTGGAGTCCCGGGATCAAATCCGGTGTAGGGCTCCCTGCTCAGCGGGCAGTCTGCTTCTCCCTCTGACCCTCCCCCTCTCGTGCTCTCTCTCTCTCATTCTCTCTCAAATAGATAAAATCTAAAATAATAAAGAATTTTAAAAAAAGAAACTAATGCATTTAAAATAATTATTAGTTTGTTTCTGGGGATACAAAGTTAAAGATGTAATTCTGTGACAACAACCAAAAGGAATACAAATGGAAGTGATAAAGGAAAAGGAAAAGGAATGAATCTTTGTATATTATTAAAGTTAAACTGGTATAAATTTAGTGTTAAAACTTTTGTATGTTTATATAATCCCCATGGTAAAAACAAAGAAGGTAGCTACAGAATATAGCAAAAGGAAATAAGAAAGGAATTTAAATGTTCCAATACAAAAAAAATCAACTAAACACAAAAGACAGTAATGCAGGAAATGAGGGGCAAAAACGGATATAAAGCATATAAAAACCAAATACCAAAATGTGAGAAATAAGTCCCTTCTAATCAATACTTACTTTAAATGGATTTAACTGGAAACACATGATCCAACTATATGTTATCTCTAAGAAACTTACTTAAGATGCAGAGACACAAACAGACTGAAAATGAAAAGATGAACACAGATATTCCATAGCAATAGTAACCGAGAGAGCAAGGTGGCTATGCTAATACCAGACAAGACTGGCTTTGAATTGAAAGTTTTACAAGACAAAGGACATTATATACTAATAAAAGGTTCAATGCAGCAAGATATAGCCATTATAAGTACTTACACATATTTAATATATGTGTCAAATAACAGACCATCAAAATATATAAAGCAAAATACTGAGAGAGTTGAAGGGACAGACTGTTGTACATTTATAGTTGGACACTTCAATACCTTACTCTGAATAATGGATAGAATAGGCAGACAGAAGCTAAGTGAGGAAACAAAGGACTAAATACAATAAACCAACTAGATCTAACAGACCTACAGAACACTCTATCCAACAATAGCCATCACATTCTTCTAATATGCACGTAGGACATTTTCCAAGACTGTATGTTAGGTCACAATATCAACAGTCAATTGATTTAAAACGATAAATCTCATATGAAGTATTTTCTCTGACCACAGTGGGATGAAGTTAAAAATCAAAAAGAGAAGTGAAACAGGAAAATTCACAAATCCATGGACATTAAATACTCTTAATCAACTAGGGTATCAAAGAATAAATGGCAAGGGAAATTAGAAAATACTTGAGAACAATGAAAACAAAAACATAACATACCAAAATTTATAGGATGCAGCAAAAGTGGTGCAAAGGGGGCAAATTTATAACTATAAATTTTTTTGTGTGTGTGTTACAATGTAAGGGAAAAGAATAAGAGCAAAGTAAACCCAAGGTTACCAGAAGAAAGGTAATAAAGATCAACACAGATATCCACAAAATAGAGAATAGAAAAATAGAAAAAAATTAATGCAGCTAAAAGGGGATTCTTTGAGGGCGCCTGGGTGGTTCAGTTGTTAGGAGTCTGCCTTCAGCTTGGGTCATGATCCCAGAGTCCTGGGATCAAGCCCCGCATCGGGATCCCTGCTCGGCGGGAAGCCTGCTTCTCCCTCTCCCTCTGCCCTTGCTTGTGTTCCCTCTCTCACTGTGTCTCTCTGTCAAATAAATAAATAAAAAAAAGGGGATTCTTTGAAAAGATCAACAAAATTGACAAACCTTTAACTAGGCAGGTCAACTAAGAAAAAAAGAGAGAAGACTCACAGTACTAAAATCAGAATAGAAATTGGGACATTACTACCAATTCTACAGAAATAAAAAGGATTATGAGAGTATTATGAATAACTATATACCAACAAATAGGATAAGCAAGATGAAATGAAGAAATTCCTACAAACATAAACTTTCTAGTAAGTTTTTAAATCCAGATGTGTGAGTCCTCCAGCTTTGTTACTTTATTTCAAGATGGTTTTAGCTATTCTGGGTCCCTTGAGATTTAGGGTTTTCTACACATAAGATCATATCATCGGCTCACATTACCTGCATCTCTAGTATACTAATAATGAATGATCTGAAAAGGAAATTATGAAAACAATTCCATTTACAACAGCATCAGAAAGAACAAAATGCTTAAGAATTTTTTTTAGGTTTTTATTTAAGTAATCTCTACACCCAACATGTGACTTGAACTCATAAAATCAAGAGCTGCACACTCCCCCGACTGAACCAGCCAGGTACCCCTAAAATGCTTAAGAATTAACCAAGGAGGTGAAAGCCTTCTACAATGAAAACTACAAAATATTGCTGAAATAAATTAAAGAAGACATAAATAAATGGAAACACATCCCATGCTCACCGACTGCAAGACTTAATACTGATAACATTAATACTACCAAAAGCAACCTATAGTTATGCAATCCCTAGCAAAATCTCAATGGTGTTCTTTACAGAAATAGAAATACACATCCTAAAATTCACATGTACTCGCAGGGGGACCCAGAATAGCCAAAACCATCATGAAAAAAAGTAACAAAGATGGAGGACTCACATATCCGGATTTAAAAGCATACAACAAAGCTGCAGTAATAAAAACAGTAAGACACTAACATAAAGTCAGACAGGGCAATGGAATAGAATCAAGACCCCAAAATAAACCATCACATACATGGTTGAATGATTTCAGAAGAGGCTGCTAAGATCATTCAATGGGGGAAAGAACAGTCTTTCCAACAATGATATTGGGAAAACTGAATATCCACGTGCAAAAGAATGAAGCTGGACCCTTACCTAACACAATGTACAAAACTTAACTCAAAATAGGTCAAAGATGTAAATGTAAGACATAAACCTATAAAACTCTTAAAAGAAAACAGAACAAAAGCTTCATTATATTAGATTTGGCCATGACACCAAAGGCAGAAGCAACAAAAAATAGATGGATTTCATGAAAATTTTAAAGTTTTGTGCATGAAAAGAATATCCTGAGTGAAAAGGCAACCTATCTAAAGAGAGGCAGATCATATATCTGGTAAGGGATTAACATCTAGAATGTACAGCCAACTCCTAAAACTCAACAACAATCTGATTAAAAAACGGACAAAGGTCTTGGGCATTTCTCCAAAGATTCACAAATGGCCAATAAACACATGAAAAGATAATACTCAACATCATTAATCATTGGCAAAGCGCACATCAAAACTACAGTGAGATACCACCTCACACTTATTAGGAAGCCTACTATCAAAAAAACCCTCAGAAAATAACAGATGTTGGTGAGGATGTGGAGAAATTAGAACCCTTGTGCATTGTTCATGGGAATGTAAAATGGTACAGCTGCTGTGAAAAACAGTATGGTGGTTCCTCAAAAAAATCAAAAATAGAATTACCATATGATGCAGCCATTCCATTTCTGAGTATGTGATCAAAAGAAATGAATATTTGTACACTCACATTCACAGCAGCATTATTCAAAATAGGTAAAATATGGAATCAATCCAAGTGCCCATGAACAGATAAAGATAAGCAAAATGTGGTTTCAGATATAGATTATTAGCCTTAAAAAGGAAGAAAATTCTGCAATATGCTACAATATGGAAGAATCTTGGAAGATAATATACTAAGTGAAATAAGCCAGTCACAAAAAGACAAATACTGTATGAGGCACTGAGAACAGTCAAAATCAGAGACAGAATTAGAACAGTGGTTGCCAGGGGCTGAGGAGAGGGGAGAATAGGGAACTATTGTTTAATAGGTAGAGTTTCAGTTTTACAAGATGGAAAGAGTTCTGGAGATGGATGGTGGTGGTAATTGCACAACATTATAAATGTATTTAATACCATTAAACTGTATACTAAAAATGGTTAAGATGCTAAATTTTATGTTACATATATTTCACCGTAATAAAAAAATTACAGAAAAAAGCGTATTAAAGTATCCAATAAAATTCAGCTTCTATTTAAAAAAAAACTCAATTGGAATGCCTGGGTAGCTCAGCTGGTTAAGCATCTGACTCCTGAGTTTGGCTCAGGTCACGATCTCAGGGTCCTGGGATCCAGCACTGAGTTGGGCTCTGCTTGAGATTCTCTCGCCCTCTGCCCCTCCCCCTGCTAACAAATGTGCGCACCCACGCTCTCTCTCTAAATAAATAAAATCAATCTTTAAAAACAAACCACCTCAATCATTTTTATCTGGATTACATACATACATATATTAAAAATACACAAACATCCACACCAGAAGTACTATGAAGCCTCTTAAATAAGAACAAACAAGACTCTCATACCTTTATTACAGTTGGTTTCACTTTCTGGTTTTTCTACCATAGGCTCTAAAGTAGGTTCTTTGTGTTCAATTTTTTCCTCCACTTTTTCCGTTTCTTTCTTCTCCAACTCACATTCCTTTTCCTGTTCCTTCATCTTTTGCAGTTCTTTTTCCTTTTCCTGCTGTCGTTCTAGTTCTTTCTCTTTTTCTTGCTTTCTTTCCTTTTCCAGTTCTCTCTGTTTTTCCTGCTCTCTCTCCAGTTCTTTCTCCTTCTCCTGTTGCCTCTCCCTTTCTTTTTCCCTCTCCTTCTCTCGCTCCCGTTCTTGTTCTCTTTCAAGTTCTTTCTCACGCTCCCGTTCTTTTTCTCGCTCCCTTTCTCTAACCTCCTCTGGAGAGGGTTGTTTGTCCACAATGCCAAGCTTTTCATCCAATCGTTTCAGTTTCTCTGCACATGCTGCCTTTCTTTGTTCTTCCATTCTTCGCTCTTCCTCTTCACGCCGTTTCCGAGCGCGTTCCACTGCTGCAGAAAGTTCTGACTGCTGTCTTCTTCTTTGCTTCCATATTTCATCTTCATCTGGTACTTGCTGCTTTGTGGGGAAAGGGCCTGGTCTTCCAGGTACTGCCTGCCGGTCTGGAGGAGGATGCTGAAACATTATGATAAATTATCAGGTGAATATGACAAATCTATTTCCACACTTGATCTTAGCCAAATCATAGACATGAAGAGGGAAGGAAAAACTCCCAAAAATGTCACAAATGTTTCTGATAAAACATACATATTAAAATACAAACAAGTACCAACATGGGGAAAATACTAAATTTAGATAATTCCCCAAACTAAGACCAGAACAATTAATCTAGGCCATGTACCTATTTATTGTGGCAGACATTACCACACATACAGAAATTTGTTGAATGAAATTAGAAGCTGTCACAACATGAATTTCAAAATCTAAATTTAGACATGAAGGAAATTTAGAATGTGAGTGCTTTTTGGAGCTGCAACTCTCAGAGATGGAATGCCTAAAGAGGGAGAAAAGTCCATAAAGATGCAGAACAGTGTCATGTGAGCCCTGAGAAGACAAAGGTGCAGTTACAGGGAAAAAACAGCCAGCCAGAGCTGCTAAGTGAAGAAGTTGGAGACACTACTACTGCCGACACTTCCAAGGAGGAGAAATTCCTAGAAATCAGCCTGTATAGACAGAGTTCTCGAGCTGTGAACTGGAAGATCCAGAAATGCATGCTTAGAACCCACAGTGGAATGTGGGATATCACTTGAGAGACTGAGTTTTAATGACCTACTTTTTAATTGCTATGTTCTAAAACAACTACAATCACTGCCAGCAACTATGCAAAACAAGCAGAATAAAGAGAGCACCTGAAGGGCTGAAATGTTAAGGAACTAAAAAGAACTTTTAAAAATACTGATTTTAATAGCTAGTAGAAGCTTTGCGCAGTGGCAGTATCGTAGCCAATGAGGTTTATCCGAGGCGCGATTATTGCTAATTTAATAGCTAGTAGGGTGAAGAAATCTCAAAAGCCATATAACCAGGGCGCCTGGGTGGCTCAGTCGTTAAGCATCTGCCTTCGGCTCAGGTCATGATCCCAGGGTCACGGGATCGAGCCCCGCATTGGGCTCCCTGCTCTGCGGGAAGCCTGCTTCTCCTTCTCCCACTCCCCCTGCTTGTATTCCCTCTCGCTGTCTCTCTCTCTGTCAAATAAATAAATAAAATCTTTAAAAAAAAAAAAAAAGCCATAAAACCAGTCAGAATCCTTACAAATGAGAAAATAATGGTATGATGAAAACACCGGACTAAATATAAAAAATACATATATGTGATGCAGACTCTACCATTTACTAATGGTGCTGTCTTGGCAAACCACTTTATCTGCCAGCACCCCTAACCACCACTGGTCTGCTTCTGGCAATAGAGAGTAGTTTTACCTTTCCTAGTTTCATATATATGGATACATCAAGTTATATTTTCTTTTGTATCTGGCTTCTCGTGCTCAGGATAATAGTTTGGAGGTGGCCATCCGTCATTTGTTCCATTCTATTGCTGCACAGTAGTATTCCATCATAGGCACATCGTTTCACTTGTGGATGGACACGTGGACTGCTGCTAGTTTTTTAACCATGAATAAACAGTTATGGACACTCAGGCCTAAGTCTTTGTGTAAATGCATGTGTTTTCATTTCTCTTGGTTAAATACTTAGGAGTGGAACTGCCGAGTCATCTGGTAAGTGTATTTTTCACTTTATTAAGACACTGCCAAACTGTTTTCCAAAGTGGTTACAAGGTTTTACAGCCCCACCAGTAATTTATGAGGGTGCTAGCTGCTTTATACCCCCACCATATTTGGTGTCACCAGCCCTTTAAATTTTGGATGTGTAACAAAATCTCACTGTGGTTTGAACTTGCATTTCCCTGGTGTTTAAGATACTGAACATCTTTTCTTGTGCTTACTGGCCATTTATGTATCTCATTCTGTGAAGTGAATGTTCAAATCATTTTGTTGGACTATTTGTCTTATTATTAGTTATAAGGGTCTTTTGTTTGTTTGTTTTTTTTTCCTCTAAGATTTTATTTATTCATTCATGAGAACAAAGAGAAAGGCAGAGCAGGCCCAAGGCGAGACTCAATCCCAGGACTTTGGGGATCACAACCTGAGCCGAAGGCAGACGCTTAACCGACTGAGCCACCCAAGCACCCCTGTTTGTACTTCTTTTAAAAAATGTATTCCAGGGACGCCTGGGTGGGTCAGTTAAGTGTCTGCCTTCGGCCCAGGTGATGATACCAGGGTCCTGGGATCGAGCCCCGCATGGGGCTCCTTGCTCAGCAGGGAGTCTTGCTTCTCCCTCTGCCTGCCGCTCCCCCTGCTTGTGCTCTCTCTCTGACAAATAAATAAATAAAATCTTTAAAAATAAATAAATAAATTCTTTCTTAAAAAAAATAATATATATATATTCTGGTACATGTTCTGGTCAGATTAGTAATATTTTTTGTGTACATATTTTTTCATTGCCTCAGAGATGTTTTTAAAACTCCAACTGACAAATTTTTTTTTCTAATTCATGCCTTTTGTGAATTATCCAAGACCATCTTTGTTGACCCAAGTTTAAAGATTTTTTCCTCCACATGTTTAGTTTTAGCCCGTATGTATATAAAAATACCATAAAGAGCATTCAGTAGTTAAAAGGAAAACGACTGGTGGAGATGGTGGTGATGGTTGTGGTGTGTATGCCCGTCACAGTAGGGCAATTAGGGAAGGCCTCTAAAGTGGTAACACCTGAGCAAAGAATTTGATTAGAAGAAGGATCTCTGGAAAATATTCCTCTAGTTAGAGGAAACAGCAAATAAAATGTTTTATTTGCGGCAATAAAGCTTGTGTGGCAAGAACAAAGAGAAAACTAGATAAAATGAGGAGAGTAGACAGAGACCTTAAAGACCACTGGAAGGACCTGAATAGGACAAGACTGATCTACTATAGGAGAATTTAGGATGGAGGTGGCAGGTAAGCGGAGGAAGAGTGGGAAATAAGACCTATTAGGAACCTACTGTGATAGTTGAAGTGAAATATAACGGGTGGTAGGCAATTACTCGGTATTGGAATATATTCCGAAGGTAGGGGTGACATAATTTGCTGATAGATTAGGGTGGATGTATGATAAAAAAGAGGGAAGAGTTATGAGTGACTTCTAGGTTTTACCCTGAGCAAATGGGTAAATGATAATGCCATTACATAAGACGGGAAGACAAGGGAAGCAGCAGGGCCACGTGTGTCACATGTGTATGGGGGGGGGGATATTGTTATGGTTTGGACATATCTATCAGAAATCCAAGTGGAGATGCTTATGATCACTAAATACATGACTTTTGAAGCTAGGGTAGAACTTTTTTTTTTTTTTAAAGATTTTATTTATTTGAGAGAGAGAGAGAATGAGAGAGAGCACATGAGAGGGGGGAGGGTCAGAGGGAGAAGCAGACTCCCCGCCGAGCAGGGAGCCCGATGCGGGACTTGACCCAGGGACTCCAGGATCATGACCTGAGCCGAAGGCAGTCGCTTAACCAACTGAGGCACCCAGGCGCCCGCTAGGGTAGAACTTTAAGGGCTAAAGATAATATATATTTAAGTACCATAAGCACATTTATGAGATCTTCCAGGAAAAGGATACAGTCAGAAAAAGGAATAAGAACACAACCCTTAACCCTCCAACACCCAGGGGCACCTGGGTGGCTTAGTCAGTTAAGTGTCTGACTCTTGATTTCGGCTCAGGTCATGATCTCAGGGCTGTGGGATCAAGTCCCGTGTCGGGCTCCACATTCAGTGGGGAGTCTGCTCGGGATTCTCTTGTTCCCTCTCTCTCTGCCCCTCCCCCTTCCTGTGTGTGTGTGTGCGCGCGCGCTCCCCCCCCCCATAAAGGCCCACAAAAAACACAAATTGAAGAAAGAGAACACAATAAGTGTGATGTCTTAAAAGTAAAAAAATAAGTCTTTTAGGAAGGATGGAAAGATTAGCTATGTCAACCGCTACTGAAATTAAGTAAAATGAAGACAACAGAACTGAATTTGGCAAGATGGAAACCATTACTGACCTTCATAATAATAGTTTCAAAGGCATAGTGGTGATGTTTGTGTAACTGTAAAGGGTTAATGAGAGAGAAGGTGAAGACAGTAAGTGCAAATAGCTCACTAAAACAATTTTGCCATGAAGGAGAACAGAGAAATAGGGTGGAAACTATAGGGGGATGGAGGGTAGTGAGAGTTAAAGAAGCGTTGATTTTTTAAAAAGTTTAAGATGGGAGATAATATTACCGATAAGTGACAGAAGATGGGAGCAAGGGAACAGTAAGAAGGGTTGCCTTTAGCAGCAAGGATAGGAAGAAGTCAGAATAAGGGCACTGAAATGGGAAAAACAGTTGCTTCTCATTTTCTTAGTGAAATTAGGAGCATGCCTATCAACTGAGAATGAAGAGGAGCAGAAAAAAGAGAAAGATATGCAAAGAACTAACAAGGTAATATCCCTAGTTGTTTCATAAAAGTTATAAGAAACATACAGAAATCTTTCCATTAAAGAAATAAAATCAAGTAATACATACAGACCACAAAGAAGCATTTAAGATTTACCTGCTGTGCAAGCAATTTTGGAGGTGGTGGCAGGTGTGAAGATGGTCCACGTTCCTATAATAAAGATAAGGACTATTACAAAATAACCAGATAAAAGATATCTACTGGAAATATTTCTGAACATAAATTTTTTTCAGTGGCACTACAAGATTGCAAACAATAAACCATCTTCATCCTTTTCTCTTTTTTAATAAAAGTACACCACTCACTGCATAACATTATATTCTATAAAATCACTCTGTCATTTTAATAAGATTAGAATCTCAAATGGACTTTGCAAAAAGTAGAATTTTAGTGTATAAATTCTGAAATTCTACCACAGGTAATTTGGCAGTGGAGAAGTATGCCTTTAATTTTGAAATTTTATTTGCATAAGCCCTATTCTTTTTCTGCATTTTTTCCTAATGGCAAACTAAATGTATGACATTTACCTAAAGAAATGAAACATCTAAAACTTATTGGAATCAAATACAATACATACTCACTTGCTACACTTAACAACACTATTCACTTGCTAATACAATGTCACACACACACACACACACACACACACACACACAAATCAAGACATTAAGATATGGTATATGATATTCCTCTATTCTTTCATGGGAAAGGATTATCACTCCCCATGTTAAGCCAGTAAATTTAAGTCACATAAAACATGAATTTTATTTAAAAAAAAAAAAAACTTGGGCACCTGGGTGGCTCAGTCGTTAAGCGTCTGCCTTCAGCTCAGGTCATGAACCCAGGGTCCTGGGATCGAGTCCCACATGGGGCTCCCTGCTCGGCAGGAAGCCTGCTTCTCCCTCTCCCACTCCCCCTGCTTGTGTTCCTGCTCTCACTATCTCTCTGTCAAATAAAAATCTTTAAAAAATAAATAAATAAAATAAATAAAAATAAAAATAAAAATAAAAAAACTTGAAAAATCCTTTTTCAGAGTTCACAAATTTATTCTCCAATGACTAACCAATGCCGTAAGAATAAAATTCAAACTTCCTTGTATATCATACATTTAACAACTGGTTGTTATGCAGCTCTCTTAACTCCTCTCCTATATCAAACTACTGGAGACCTCTAGAATGTGCCATGCTTTCTTTTTTTTTTTTTTTAAAGATTTTATTTATTTATTCATGAGAGACAGAGAGAGAGAGACAGAGAGAGAGGCAGAGGGAGAAGCAGGCTCCCAAGGAGCAGGGAGCCCGATGCGGGACTCGATCCCAGGACCCTGGGATCATGACCTGAGCCGAAGGCAGACGCTCAACCATCTGAGCCACCCAGGCGCCCCTGTGCCATGCTTTCTTGTGCTTCTCTACTCTGAACATGTTCCCACTGCTTGAAATTTCTCTCTTCCCTTGTTTACTGGCTAATTCCCACTTCAAGTACCAAGTCTTTTGCAAAACCTTTTCCAGAGAATGCTCTAAGAACTCATTGTGTGCGCTCTGTCACACCATTTATCACACTGTCTCGCAAATGATATTTGATGTCTTTTCATTTTACAGAGACTGTTAGCTACCTACCTTTTATCTCCTTGAAGGAACCAGTTCCTCCATCTGTTTTGTATGAATTCAACAAATACATGCTGCGTACACTATGAGTCAAGTGGACTCTCTGGATGACAGCCCTTTTTAATTCCCAGCTTGCAATGCAGTTTCTTGAAGTAGGATCAAGTGTATCTGTTTACCTACATTATTTCCTTTAACAATGTTCTTCAAAATGACTCACACTTAATAGATTTCTCTACTCCTTATGTATGATTTCCCTACTGAGCGTACTATTTCACATATGAATACTGACTAGAATTTACGAAGAACTCAGTAAACCATAAAGCACTTAGCAATGTTTGGAAAAAGTTTAAACCTCCACTTTAATAGGACCAAACAGTTACAAGCAGAAAAAAGGTGAAACTTTAGTTTCTACTTATTAATTTTAGCTACTGTATCGACAGCTCCTGTTAATAATGCAATAAAATTATGGTTTAGATGTACAACTATTCAAGACAAAAGATACAGTTTCCTTTTCCTAATTCTTCTTTCAATTTTATGATTACAAGATTAATTCAACCAAAGTACAGGTAATGACAATGATCTCCTTAAGTCCAACAAACCTGATTAAATGGAGGTCCCTTCCCATAGGGACCTTTTGATACTGATGGCTGGGCAGGTATCTGAGAAGTTGACTTCGTGTTGCAAGCTTCATCTGCTTCTTTTCGGTTTTCAGTGTTTTCAGAAGCTTTTGAACCTTGATCCTCACTAAGCAATCAAAATCCAGGTGAAATAAGAAAGTAAAGTGGACAGACTACACCATAAGTAAAAGCATTTTGTCTATAAAGATTATTTCTATATGGTTTTAGTGGGCGGAGTGGGAATATATCAAGGAATGAGATGGTCTTGTGACCTAGTGGTGCTTTCATTCATTCATTCATTCAGTAAATATATGCCATATGTCTATAATGTGTTAGGACCTAGGTTTGGCTAAGTTATCATCACAAGGCATAAAGTGCAGTAGAGTAGTTGTCAAATATGGACACTCACACTTGACATACAACTTCACAAAGGAATATATCCCAACCATTTTGATTGACCCCCACCCAAAAAGTCTCATCTAAATGCAACCAAGTAATATTATAATTAATACCTGTATTCTAATTTATTCTGACTTAATGAAAAAACAGAAGTCAAACTATAGTATTTTTTAAAATCACAAGTGCCAGGCATCTCATAACTGATCACGAAACAGCAGTAAACTACAATGCCATGGCTAGAAAACTCTACCAATTCTACCAAAACTTCTAGCAACTAATTGCATGTGCATGTAAGCTCCTTGTATTTTAAGAGCCCAATTTTTATGGTATATAACCCATATATTCCTGACTCTGATGTCCCTGTATTAGAGATGAAAAGCTCCCATTTTTCAAACTTTAATGCTGCTTGCTGAAGTTTAAAAAAGCAGCTATAGTAATTCAAGTGATTTTTCTCCAATTTTGTAAATATTAATCAGTTCAAGCAAGTAACAAGTTTGAAATAGTCCCTGATACTGTCTTTCAAAATACCACCAATTAGGGGCGCCTGGGTGGCTCAGTCATTAAGCGTCTGCCTTCAGCACAGGTCATGATCCCAGGGTCCTGGAATTGAGCCCTGCATCAGGCTTCCTGCTCAGCGGGAAGCCTGCTTCTCCCTCTCCCGCTCCCCCTGCTTGTGTTCCCTCTCTCGCTGTGTCTCTCTCCGATAAAGAAGATCTTTTAAAAAAAAAAATCACCAATTAGATGGCCAGGATCTAAACATTTTTTTTAAAATATGTATTTTCTTTAGAAGCATCAAACTTTAATTCCTTGACTAGCTGTACTTTAAAATTTGCCTTATTAATCAACTTCCCACTCAGTAAGTTCTTGGGAGTAGAATGTAGAAATTCTATAAAAAAAGTAACAAATGACTATTAATGAAACCTCTCTGCATAAATGGATAATGTTATATCAATGAATTCATAGTATTACTCGTGGAAGTTGTTCCAATAGCTTACCTGCTGTTTTCTTTAGGACTACTACTTCCTTGCTCATCATCATCACTGAAATTCAGCTGTTCTGTATAATCTACTTCCATCTGAGCACCTAGTAAATTAAGGAAAATTCAGACTGACTGTTTAAAAACATCTAAAAACTAGAAACACTTAATTAATTTTGCCTCTTACCTGCCCAACCTTCATCAGCTTCAGCATCTAGGTTATCAAATTTATCAAGCTCCTTTAGTTCTGAAGCACTAAGGATGGAGGGGCGTTCAGGCTCAGAGGCCCATGAAGGAGGTGGACCCCTTCCTCGAAGGCTTCTAATGAACAAGAGGTTATGAGGGGAAAAGATACAAAGTTTTAATGATTCTAAATTACATAAATATTAAAAGATTGGAATTTAGTTCATTTCAATGATGTACAAAATATTTTGCACCTGACATGTATGAAGAAATTCTAATGTTAATACATAAGTTCAGGACAATATATAATTCTGTTACAAGTATTTAGTATCAGAAAATGGGTTTAATTGCCAAAAATTTAAAATAAAACAAGTATGTTAAAGAATAATATGGCTAAGACTACTACTAATATCAAGAATGTTAAGAAAAATCATTGAGGAGAATGCTCGAGTCTCACATTAAGCAAAAAAAAAGAAAAGAAAATGGAGAGTCATTAATCATTGACATCATGGAAGGAAGAAGGGATAAACAACTGTCATGCCATGATTTTCAGTTTTCAGAATCTTACGTCAATTTAAAGTTTTAGAAGAATAAAGTATTGTTCTATCTTATAAAAGTCAATTATTTGTTCATGGCAACTGTACTTTGAGGTCAAAATAATGAATCAATCATTACAATCCATTCAACCTCCAGAAAATCTTAATGAGCATATGTGCCTTCGTGCCTTGGCAACTTTTATCATTTAATAGTCTTACTTGTTTGTTTCAGATAAAGAAGGTGGAAACCTCATGGGACCATGAAGAGGAGGATAAGCCATCCTCGGATACTGCTGAAACATCTGAATGAAGAAAACAAAATTGATAAATTTTGCAACCAAGTTATATATATATATATATATATATATATATATATAAGATCACCCTAACTAAACCTGAAGTAATTTATAGAAAGAAAGATTATAATAAACCATTCTATGAATAATTAGTTGTATCAGCTGGTATAAATCATCATTCACCCTCAATAACAAGCCATCTGTTAAGACTAATGCGTCTAGCAAGACTTTACAAATACGGATAATAACTAGGACACATCCTAGGAAGAACTTCTGCTATCCCATTAACAAAACCACATGATTATGTACCAACATGAAAAACCTAAAAAGACAACATGCATGCACCCCAGAGACCTGCAAAACCCTAAGTTCAAATACCTGAAAGGAAATAATGTGACACTTCATCATAATGCAGATTAATTGAAGGCAGATTTGTTGGTAAAAAGAAATTCAGTTTATTTTAAAGATTCTAGTTTATTTATTTGACAGAGAGTGAGAAAGCAAGACAGGGAACACAAACGGGGAGTGGGAGAAGCAGGCTTCCCGCCGAGCAGGGAGCCAGATGCAGGGCTCAATCCCAGGACCCTGGGATCATGACCTGAGCCGAAGGCAGACGCGTAACGACTGAACCACTCAGGTGCCCCGAGAAATTCAGTTTAGATAAAAGTATGGTCCATAATCCAGGGGAGTGAGGAAGATAGTGGGTATGGGAGATTTCCCAGGGGTTGGAAATAGGTGGATTCTGATTCAAGCTAATATACAGATCATTATCATAAACTGAGGTACAAGGATGTTGCTCTCTATGGGAACTCGGATTTGAGAAGTGAAGTTTAGGAGAAGTTAAAGATAGGGTATGAAGACAACACCGCCGAGAGAAGGGAACAGATGTCAAAAGATGTGCTTATAGCTATTTGCTTATAACCAGGCCAAAATACAAGAAGGAAAAAAGAAAAGAAAAGAAAGAAAAAGAAGGAAAGAGGGAGAAAAAAGAGAGAGGGTAGGAAGGAGTGAGAAGGGAAGGAAGGCAGGCAAGAAAGAAAGACTGTATTACCTTAAACACTTAATTTATATCCTGAAATAGATTAGCTTTTCTTTAAAAACAACAAACCTGTTAGGTAAAGAAATTACTCTGTACTTGAAGAAAGGCTATGTTTATATGATCATTCCATCTAAAGATGCATTTCTAAGTAGGGTCAGAGCAAGTTAATTTTAAGTTAAGCAGTAGCTGAAGCTCAGATGGAGAAGCTTTTAGTCTGGCGAATGCTGAGAATATTTGGTTACATCATCCTGTACTGAAAGTTAGCAAAAACACAGTTGGAGGCAAATGTTCATAGGTAAAGTTTCATTAGATCCCTCTTCTGCTGATTAGTCAGGCATAGAGATTAATTTGATGTATTAAATGCTTAAAATTTAGGAATTTGCCACAAAAATAAGTGTAGAAACAATCTTTAAATTCTCAATATATACTGACGGTTTTAAAAACATTTCTGTTTTTGTTAGTTAGTGGAACTATAAAATGATTGATGAAACTGGGAAAAAGCCTGCTTGGTCTCCCCTTTTAAAACTTTCCCTTCTACCATCCCAACCCCCAGGCCTGAAAATTCAGGGGTCTTTGGAAGAACAATTTGGAAACTATTAGGAGACAAGTAGTTTGGTGTAAATAATTTACAGGTTAGCATATAAGACTGATTTTTATCATGCTCCCAAATTAAAAAAATATATATATTTTTAATCATTTATTTCCCTCCTCTCCCCTAGAATAATTAAATAATACAAAGAAATAGAAAATATGAAAAAATATGGATATTTAGAGCCTGAATACTTAGGAATTAAGTCATAATAAAAACATATAAGAGGGGCGCCTGGGTGGCTTAGTCGGTAAGCGTCTACCTTCGGCTCAGGTCATGATCCCAGGGTTCTGGGATCAAGCCCCACATGGGGCTCCCTGCTCGGCGGGAAGCCTGCTTCTCCCTCTCCCACTCCCCCTGCTTGTGTTCCCTCTCTTGCTGTGTCTCTCTCTGTCAAATAAATAAATAAAATCTTAAATATAAATATATATATATATATATAAGAACCAGACCCTTACTCTCTTTGAGATTAATGGTCTCCTGAAAAATGTTAATTTATTTACATGTAGTTTACCATATCATTTCACAGGAGGCTGAGAGCAAACAAACGTTTGAGGGCACCAAATCTACCTATTAATTTATATAAATATATGGGTCACAAATATATATTAAATAAAACTACAAAAATAGAATCAGCAAACTCCAGACTATGAAAAACTCCACAGGATAACAAATAAATAACAAGCCCCCCCCCCCCAAAAGAGAGAGCGAGAGAGATGGAGGGCAAGAAGTAACCAAAGGCAACAGGATTCCTAAAAAAATATCAATCTCAAATAGATGTTATCTGGATCCTAATCATGAGATAACCAGAGAAATCAGGATACTGACGTGATGTTTTTAAAAACTCTTTTTAGGGGCGCCTGGGTGGCACAGTCCGTTGCACGTCTGACTCTTGGTTTCGCTCAGGTTGTGATCTCAGGGTCATGAGATCGAGCCCATGTCAGGCTCTGCACTCGGGGCAGAGTCTGCTTAAGACTCCCCCTCCTCCTCTCTCTGTCCAACCCATAAATAAATAAATCTTTAAAAAAAAGTGTTTTTTTAGATAAAAAACCAAAACTTTCCTTTTAGGTATGATAATGCCATGGTGGATTTTTCTCCTAGTTTTTATGTTTTAAAATACAACCTAAAATATATATGGATGAAATGATGTATCTAGGATGTTGCTTCAGTAATTGGAGGTGGTGGGAAATAGCTGAACCAAGACTGACCCCAAGTTGATAACTACTGAAGATGGGTGGTAGATATGGAAGAAAGGGGGGTGGTTCACTGTACTATTTTTCTGTTTTTGCATATGTTCAAAATATTCCATAATGAGAAATTAAAAAGAATGTAAAAGGTATGTTTACCAATAAAAACTTTAGAGCTAAAGCACATATTAACTTTTTTTGTGCCATGAACAACCCCCCTTGGCAGTCTGGTCAATCCTATGAAATCTCTTCTCATAGAAATGTTTTAAATCCATAATCTAGGGGCGCCTGGGTGGCTCAGTCGTTAAGCGTCTGCCTTCGGCTCAGGTCATGATCACAGGGTCCTGGGATCGAGCCCCGCATCGGGCTCCCTGCTTGGCGGGAAGCCTGCTTCTCCCTCTCCCACTCCCCCTGCTTGTGTTCCCTCTCTCGCTGTGTCTCTGTCAAATAAATAAATAAAATCTTAAAAAAAAAAAATCATTTAAAATCCATAATCTAAAACAGAGTACTACAAAAGAAAACAATTATGCTAAAATTTTGTTAACACAATATTTAAAAAACAAATTTATGATATGGTAATGTATGTGCTTTCATTAAATAACAAGTGGGGCTACCCATGGGTCTAATAACTACTTCGAAGTATTACTGAGTATATTTTGCCATATCCACAATATGATAGGAAATGAAAATAAATATGATCCCTATTAATGATAAAAACTAGGGTACTCCTGATACTTCTGTGATTTATTTCCTGCATCCATAATCAAGGAAAATGCTAATTTTTAGTTAGATGTTAATGCAAATAAAGACCTAAACTTTTCCCCATTCTAATTCTCTCCATGGAACCCAGAGCAAAAACCTCTTATTTAACAACTTGCCTCTTTAACAATACTTACATAAGGAGGCATCATAGCTCTGTACTGGGAAGCAAGAGCTGGCTGCTGTCCATTCAGTTTAGCCTGTGGAGGACCACAAGCTATCCTCTTTTCCACCACTTTGAGGATATCATTTTGTTCTGATGTTCCAGCTGTGCTTTCATCCTGGCCAGAAAGCTTTTCATCTTGGTCAGATGTCAAAGGTGATCCAGCAGACTTACCACCATCTCTCCAACAAGCAACATCTGGTATGGAGAGAGATAAGAAATTCAATTAAGGGGCGCCTGGGTGGCTCAGTCGTTAAGCGTCTGCCTTCAGCTCAGGTCATGGTCACGGGGTCCTGGGATCGAGCCCCGCATCGGGCTCCCTGCTCGGCGGGAAGCCTGCTTCTCCCTCTCCCACTCCCCCTGCTTGTGTTCCCTCTCTGTCAAATAAATAAAATCTTAAAAAAAAAAAAAAAAAGAAATTCAATTAAAACAAAGAAACAGCACCACAGAATTCAGAATTGAAATTAAAAAGGGGGAGGGGCATAAGAAAAAAGCTGAAAATGGAACACAGTGAAATCAAACTAGGCACATTTAAAAAATCAATAGAGTAACAAAACACAGTGAAGGAGTAGTGAAAATCTAATCTATGTCCTACTGCTTTCAAAGTGTTTAGGCTATCAAGAACAGTGGGTTCCAAAGCAGAGATGTACCACAGAGGGTACCACCAAAAGCAAAGACTGGGGTTGGGGAAGAAAATATTAGAACTTCTCTATCGAGGGGTGGGCTCAATCGTTAAGCTTCTGCTTTTGGCTCAGGTCGTGATCCCAGGGTCCTGGGATTGAGCCCTGCGTCGGGCTCCCTGCTCCGCGGGAAGCCTGCTTCTCCCTCTCCCCCTCCCCCTGCTTGTGTTCCCTCTTTTGTTGTCTCTCTGTGTCAAATAAACAAAAAATAAATCTTAAAAAAAAAAAAACAACTTTTCTATTGAGCTTTACCATTATTTGATATAGAGATTACAGTCACTGTTATACCTGGAGATGTCCTGAGGGAAGAGGGTTGGGAGTCCTGTGGTGACAGTAATGCCCTCATCTGTTTTCAGGCTACTATGGCTAGTTACATGTGCCCAAGGGGGCAAATTTAGTGACTATATTATCTGGTAAAACTACACTCAGTAAAATAGGTAAATGATTTTACAAGGATATCTCTTTGGAAAGTAGCCTCTAAGATGACCCAAAATGGGTATCTATCTCCTGGTATTCACACCCTGTACCAGGATTGGTTTGTGTCACCTACAGAATAAAGCAGCAGTGATGATGTGTCTCCTATGGGGTTAAGTTATAAAAGACTGGGCTTCCATCCTGAGTGGGAGTAGTCCTGTCACTCTTTACTTTATCTGGGGAAGCAATCTTGTGAGCAGCCCACACATAAAAGAGCTACCACGAGTGAGCTTGGAACAGTAGCCCCGTCAAGTCAGCATTAGATGACATACTGCAAGGTTGCTGAGAGAGTTCCTGTGCCACAACTCCTAGCTAAGCAGCTCAAAGATTCCTGACCCTTGGATACTGTGTGAAATCATTAAGTCTAGTTCAGCTGTTGTTTTAAGCTGCCAAATTTGTTATGCAGGAACAGATAACTGGTGAAAATCAACTGAACAAGAAAATAATAGAGGGGTGCCTGGCTGGCTCAGTGGGTACAGCATGGAACTCCCGATCTCAGGGTTTTAAGTTCAAGCCCCATGTTGAGTGTAGAAATTACTTAAAATTAAAAATAAAAAAATCTTAAAAAAATAAAGAAAATACAGCTGACAATCTATTTCTAATACAAATACATCAACTACGTAACCATTAAAAATAAAAATAACAAAAGATGATTTGCCCAGACCAGACAGGAAATGAGCCATAAGCAGTATGAAATGTATTAGGTTATCAGAAATACAGATTTGTAACCATCACCGAAAAGAGAAATCTCCCATGTATACAGGATCCTTTCAGATATTTGGTAATGAGAATAGGAAACTAATATAATTAATAAATAAAACACTTAATCTCAAGGATTTTATATTTCTATTTTTAGCTTTTCCTTTATGTCCATAATACAAGTATTTCTTACTATCCAAATTTATTTGGCTCTTTGGTGTGAGTTCAGAAAGCACAGGATCACTGAATGTTAATAGAGTAGCAGATAAATGGATATGATTTACAAATAAATATTTGCATATTAGAGGGGTTGGTTCAAAATTTTTGCTACTGTAAAAATGACCAATATTAATGTGCAAAGAACTCACCCAGGCATCTTGTTAAAATGCAGATTTCTAATTTAGTGGGTTGGGTGTGAGGCCCAAGATGTACATTTCCAACATGTTCTTAAGTTATACCAATGCTGTGCATGTGAAAACCACACCGGAATGACAGCAGTTACTCTGTCTTTTCAAAGGAGGTAAGTCACACATACAATAATATTGGGCAGGTTATGTTACAAAATAAAATACAATTTCATTCACTATTTCTATGAAATAAAAAGTATTCTTACTTGGTGGGCGTAAACTGGGTCCAGGTCCATAATTGTCATCACTCGTTTCTTTTTCTTTTTTTTCCTGATCCCCAGCTGCCTGCAGGCTGGGAAATTCTTGCTGAAAATGACTATTCACCTGGATTCCTACAGATTTTTTTAAAACATTAAATGTAATTTTTATACTGAAGATAATGAAAAAACCCTCCCACGATAGAGGACTCTGCTTTTCTCTGATAAATTATTCCATATATATATATGTTTATATATATATATATATGTTTATATATATATATTTATTCCACTGTTCGTATCCATAAAACTTTAACATTTATTTAGAATTAGAATCCCTTGGAAAGTTAATGAACAGCCATGCGGAGATAAAAATCTAAGAAAGGAATCTGCCAGACACTGTTCAGGACTCATTAAAGATGATAAGGAAAATGAGCAGAATTTCACTCCTGTTTTTCTTTTACAATAACTCCTTACATTTTTCAAAAAGTCAAACTTCTTTGCTAATAACTCTAAGAATCAAATAATATTATTGAAACAATACATGAATCAACACTGCAAGTATCACAATGATGCTAAAATGCCTTCACTAAATTTATCACTGAGATACTGATTGCACCTCACTAGTCACCCATTCACCCATCTACCTACCTACTTGCCTATTTATTTATATACCTCTATAAATTAAAAGATCTGATTTTATTAACTTGAGGGTGTAGATAGGGCCTAGATTTTCTATACAATGTTTTTATAGATCTTTCCTGTTTTGCAAGGGGAAAATTTAAATTTTGCTGGGGAGTCCATCATTCCTTGCGGGGGGGGGGTGCGGGGAGAGTATTACAGTTACCATGCTTTATGGCTACTGTCCAGCTCTTCTCTACCATGGAAATCCTGAGTAGCACGTTTGAAATAGAAGGTTAGGGAACACAGATGGTGATGAATATATAGCTTCTAGCTATTTACACAGTATCTGGGTACTTTTATGCCCCAAAAAGCAGAAGGTACAAAGTTTTTTCTGGTCATGTAGGGTGAAGATAAAAACAATGTGGGAGAGTATCTTAAAGACTCCTTTTTAAATCCCTATCATTGGCTCATACATGGGTCTCGGCACTGAAACTTAACTACCCCAACAGTTGAAAGAAAGACCCTTTTTTAGAACCTGAGTATATCCTTGACAACGTTCTCTGCCCCTGTCAAAATCCACCCCTTATCTCCTGCATGGCTGTTCAGTAACTATCAAACCTAGCCAGTTTCCCCAGCCTATGTCCACTTACCATCTCCTTGCCCACCTTGCTTGTTACTGGCCCAAGATTTGGGAGCAGGTGCTACTTCTGGGGGAGCTGCAACCCCAGGTTTTGGCTGTGCTGGTGGAACTTCTGGTGTTCTTAAAAAAAATATGAATCCATTATTTCAGATATGGTATGTTCAAAAAAATAAAAATGAATATTGTAGTTAAGGTAAATTTGTGTATAACTGTTTTGGCTACATATTTACTCATAGATGCATCTCCCACAAATGCTTTTCCTCTGCAACATTCCTTTAAATAAAGTATAGCTATTTTCATCCCCTTTCATTTCTTCCTTTTAATAACCCAAGGAGAAGATAGCTTTACTGGTTTTTCATTTTGTAAAAAAGAAAAAAAGAAAAACTCATTATTGAGTATAGCTACCAAACTCTATTTTAAAGAAGTAAATATTTATATATAATTAGAAATAACATTATAGGCATACATACTGTCTGGACCGGTGGACTTAGCCAGGGCTAAGGCTAAGCAAACTCTCCATCTGGCAGTCAACAGGTTCACTACTGTACTTATTACTGTTACTCAAAGAGGTAACAGCAACTTGCCTGATACCTCCCCATGAGTAAAAGGTGTTTTGTTTTTTTGGAGGGGTGGGGTTGGGGGGGAGGGGCAGAGAGAGAATCCTAAGCAGGCTCCACGCCCAGTGCAGAGCCCGATGCAGGGCTTGATCTCACAACCCTGAGATCATGATTTGAGCCAAAGTCAAGAGTTGGACACTTAAAATGACTGAGCCACCCAGGTGCCCGAGTAAAAGGTGTTTTAAAGAATCTACAGTTTTAGTCAATCTTTGTAATGAGTTAATGCTTGAAAATGAAAAAGGTAGTAGTTAAGAGACTTAAGAGAGGCAATATATTTCTGATACACTCAGACCTTGTAACTGGCTTGCTACTTTTGTAGTAATTCTACAACAACTGAGAAACAGAGAACAATGTCTTTGACAAGTTTTATCCAAGTAAAGTCAAATTTACTATATAAAGCTCCCCAAATAGGAGTACAGAAATCTGATAATAGATACAGGCAAAAAGCATCAAGTACCCAATTACTTGTATTATTTTTCTAAATTACCACTACTTCACTTGGCCATTCAAGAAATTAAGAGCTTAGCATAATCCCTGAAATACTGAATGCTAAATATATGCTGAATGATTAAAAGGGACATTATTAATTCTATTGTAGCCTGCTTGCTAATTCTTTATTCATTTAAATAGTATTACTTGAGCACTTAAAATGTGCATCAGGTATAGTTTCAGTGAACCAGGCAGACAGAAATTCTTAGCATCATGGAAATTATTTAATAGAATCAACTCTTAATTCTATTAGAAAGTGAATGCCTGATATGGTGGGGGTTCGAGGGAGTCTGACACAGTACATACGAAAAGCTGTGATTAGCAAGTCCGTCATCTGTTCTACCTTGACACATGGAAATACTGCCACTAAACCTACTCACACACACACACAAAATTCATCAAAAGGTGACTATGTAAATGACTTCAAATGGCTTGAGACACCTAACATACAGAGTTCAACGTCTAGCACACAGAACAAACTCAAACAGAAGTTCCCTACAGGGTGCCTGGCTGGCTCAGTCACGGCAGCATGCAACTCTTGATCTCGAGGTTGTGGGTTTGAGCCCCACGCTGGGTGTGGAGATTACTTAAAAATAAAATCTTAAAAAAAAAGAAGTTCCCTACAAAGAAATAGTTTCATTTTTTAGTTGACTTTGACTCACTTTTCTTCTTCATGCTGCTCTTGTTTGGATGCCCATCCTGTGCCATCTTTAGGTACAATGTTCACATTAGGGTCATTGCCTTTGTTTTCTGCTTTGAGACTTGGGAGGTTAGCAGGTGGAGGCATACGCCGTGAAATACCAACTTTTCCAAGACTCTGTAATCCATGTCGAGCTGCAACTAAAGATCAATAACATCAACTTTCTTTAAATATCTATTTTATTGCTCAATTTATTCTTAAAACAATATAGAAAGACAACAGGTGTTAATGGAATCTTGAACTATTATTTCTTTTATCTTAAAATAAGAATTTTTAAACTAAGGCACACACCTGCAACAATAATCCAATATAGAAATTATATTAAACTATCATGCCATTGAAAAGATGATTTAAACATTCTAACAACCCTATATACTATATACCCTATATACTATGAAAGGAAAACACAGGCGATAAGTGGTTTTGTAATCTTTTCAAGAAATCTATTTTAAACTCAAAATTTAGTATATTAGAGAATAAATGCGCTAACTTTACATTCATAATGAACACTGCTAATATACCATACATGGTCCAGGTTTCACCTCTCACTATAAATACTGGGCCCAAGGTATCAAAAAACAAAACAAAACATCCCAGGATTCTCTTCCATAACTAGAAGCAGTAGTAAGTACCCACTACTGTATATTCCTATGCCTACCAATCTCATTGACCAAGTCTCCCTTTGGAGCCACATAGTTCTATTTTCTGCTGACAACAAACAGGAAAAAAGAGACATATTTTAAAACATTTATAAATTTTTAGGGCTCCTGGGTGGCTCAGTTGGTTAAGCATCTGCCTCCATGCCTTCATCTCAGGTCACGATCCTGGAGTCCCCAGATGGAGCCCCACGGGCTCTGTGCTCAGCGGGGAGCCTGCTTCTCCCTCTCCTCTGCCCCTCCCTGCTCATGCTCCTGCTAGCTCTCTCTCTCAAATAAATAAAATCCTTTAAAAAAAATTATAAACTTTCTACTGTAAGACATTTAATTCATCCCCCGAAAAATGAGTACACACATAAAAAGCCCAATGTACATAGGGTTGCATAAATAATGGGTTTATCCTAGCTCCTAACAGCAATAGCTCGAGTACCAATCATAGCAATAAAACAAAACCATAAAAATCATAAAAATATGCCACTTGATTTTACTCACCTGTGGTTTTCTGAGTTTCTAAAGATTTACCCTTGTAAGTATTAAATAAACTGAGTGTTGCATACTTTTTCCCATCCTTTGCTTTTGTGCTCTGGCCTGACTTCTCCGACATTTCGGTGGAAACTCATCGAGTCCAAAACCTCCTGTCACACCCCTTCAAACCTTTAAGACACACATAAGAAAGAAAAATGAGGAAAATTTTAGCTTACTTTAAAGAAACTCTCAGTAGGGGTGCCTGCATGACTCTTTTGGTTAAGTGTCTGCCTTTGGCTCAGGTCATGATCCCAGGGTCCTGGGACTGAGTTCCACGTCAGGATCCCTGCTCAGTAGAGAGTCTGCCTCTCCCTCTCCCTTTACCCGTCCCCCCTGCTCGTGCTCTCTCTCTCAAATAAATAAAATCTTAAAAAAAAAACAAACAAAAACCAAACTCTCAGTAAATTCAAATGTCCCCAAAAATTCTGAAAAATAAAAACAGTGAGGAATGAAATCCATCTTCAATAACTTGTATAGATAATAATGTCATACTTGTTTAATACTGTCAAATTTGAAGAACCAACACACAACAAAATGAATCAAACTAAACTGCCCTGTATTCAGTGAACATATTAGTTACTTATGGTTTGTAACTGCTTAACTGTATCGTAGAGAATAAGAATTTTAATCTAGAGGCGCCTGGCTGGCTCAGTCAGTACAGCATGCTACTCCTGATCTGCTCAAAATTGTGTGTTCAAGCCCCACATTGCCTGTGGAGTCTACTTAAAAAAAAAAAAAAGGAATTTTAACCCATACTGAAATGAATGGGTCAAATACAGTAAATCTATGGAGGCTGTCTATTTAACAAATACTATTCAATTTAATAGGCTTGAGATGACAGGCATCAATCAGTTTCTGCATATGGAATGCAAATATGATAGGATGATTAACATCATTCTTCCATTAATTATATGCTTCTGTTTTCAGGCAGTATATGCTTTCATATGCTTATAAGCCACTCCTGTTTTTGTTTTACAGTACCTACTACACCAGGAAAAAATATAAATCAAATACACATAATTGTAATATAAATGAGTCAAATGATAATTCCATCAAAAGACAAGGACAGGGGCGCCTGGGTGGCTCAGTCAGTTGAGCAGCTGCCCTCGGCTCGGGTCATGATCCCAGTGTCCTGGGATCAAGCCCCATGTCAGGCTCCCTGCTCAGTGGAGAGCCTGCTTCTCCCTCTCCCTCTGCCTGCCTCTCTGCCTACTTGTGCTCTTGTGAATAAATAAAATCTTAAAAAAAAAAAAAGACAAGGACAAACTATCCCTTAACGTACCTAACCGAATTGCTATAAAAGAATATGCATTCTTAAAAACAAAGAATTTGTAGCCATAAACAATAAGACTATAGAAATCAGAAAGGCCAATTCCACTATAAGGTTTTGCCAGTTAGTGTGAGCACTTTTAGTTTAAAATACAACTTATACTAGCAATTAAAAATATGAAATCCTTAGGAATACATCTGACAAAAAATGTGCAAGATTAATATATTAAAAACCACAGAACATTAAAGAAGACCTAGATACATGATGCTATGTCCTGTGCATGGGTCAAAAGACCCAATATGTAAGATTGTGATTCCTTGCCAAACTGATCTATAGATTCAAATCAATTCCAAACAAAATCACAGAAGGAATTTCTGGGGGAGAGGGCGGTAGAATTTTCAAGCTGGTTCTAAAATTTATTTAAAAATAGACAGGACCTAGAATAACCAAAAGAACTTTAAAAAGAATAAAGATCGGGATGCCTGGGTGGCTCAGTTGGTTAACTGTCTGCCTTTGGCTCAGGTCAAGATCCCAGGGTCTTGGGATCAGGGATGGAGCGCGGAGTCAGACTCCCTGCTCAGGAGGGAGCCTAATTCTCTCTCCTCCCCGCCCCCTGGTCTCTCTCACTATTTCTGTTGCTATCTCTTTCTCTGTCAAATAAAATCTTTAAAAAATTAAATTAAGGGGCGCCTGGGCGGCTCAGTCGTTAAGCGTCTGCCTTTGGCTCAGGTCATGATCGCAGGGTCCTGGGATCGAGCCCCACATCGGGCTCCCCGCTCGGCGGGAAGCCTGCTTCTCCCTCTCCCACTCCCCCTGCTTGTGTTCCCTCTCTCGCTATGTCTCTCTCTGTCAAATAAATAAATAAAATCTTTAAAAAAAATTAAATTAAAAAGAATAAAGATGAAGGACCAATGTCACCTGATTTCATGATCTGTTAGGCAGCCATGAACACCGTGTGGTACTGGCCTAAAAAAAGACTGATCAATGAAACAGAATATAGAAATACAAATATATACAGGCATCTGATTTTTACAAATGCGAAGAAAATTCAGTGAATAAGGGACAGTTTTCTTAACAAATGGTGCTGAAGCAATTAGGCATATATAACATAAAAAAATGAATTCTGATTCCTAACTTCTACCATATACAAAACAACTCAAGATGGACCATAGCAAAGGATGCAAACTTGAAATTAGAAGATGTGTATGTTCTGGAGATCTAATGCACAGCATTATGATTACAGTCAAAATACTGTATTATATACATCAAAGATCATAAGAGACAAGATCTTAAGTGTTCTCACTACACACAAAAAATAACTGATGTGATGGGAGTATCGGCTAATGTTACAGCAGTAATCATTCTGCAATATGTAAGTGCATGAAATCAACATGTACACCTCAAACTTACACAATGCTATACGTTAGTCATATCTCAATTTTGTTTTAAAAAGGAGCATAGACAAAATGTAAAAACCTAAATTATAAAACTTCTAAAGAAAACAAAGGAGAAAATCTTTGCAACCTTGGGTTAAAGAATTCTTTGACAGAACACTAGAATCTGCTCTCAGGGGTCTTACTTTCTAATGTGGAGATTCAAAATATAGGTAAATAGGATTATTTCAGATAGTGACATATGCTACGAATGAAACTAAACAGGACAATATGAGAAAGTAATAAAGTGTAATTATTTTAGATTAGTTGATCACTAAAGGCCTCTCTGAGGGAAAGGCTTCTGATTTGGATCTAATGGGGAAGGAGTCAGCTTCAAGGCTGAAGAAAAAGCAAATGCAAAGGCCCTAAAGTCGGGGCGCCTGGGTGGCTCAGTCGTTAAGCGTCTGCCTTTGGCTCAGGTCATGATCCCAGGGTCCTGGGATAGAGCCCCGCATGGGGCTCCCTGCTCGGTGGGAAGCCTGCTTCTCCCTCTCCTGCTCGCCCTGCTTGTGTTCCCTCTCACGCTGTGTCTCTGTCATATAAATAAATAAAATCTTTAAAAAAAAAAAAAAAAGGCCCTCAAGTCCTGACATGCTTATCATGTTCAAAAACATAAAAGCTAGTGAAGTCGAAGTTAGTAAGAAAGGGAGAGTTGAAAGGCATAGAAAAGGTTGGATGAGAAGGACTATTAGAATTTTAAATTTTATCTTTAAAGCAATGCGATTCTGAGCATTCATTTTGAGCAGAGATATGATTTTGGTTTTTAAAAACAACCTGGCTACAATGTCGAGAATGGATTGTAGGGGGCCAAAGGTGGAACATGGAAACATCATAGACTACAAAAGCCTAGGCACAACATGATGTAGCTGTGGCTGAAAAATGGAGACTAGGTAGAGGAGGCCAGGAGAGAGGAAACAAGGACAATTTTGGTCTTGAGCTTGAAAAGCAAGACATGAAGTAAGGTGGGGAAGACTAGATTTAGGGAAGATGGGGCAGAAGGTGAGGCAAGAGTTCTGTCTTAAACATGTTTAGTTTGAGATCTTTATAAAAACAAGCAGAGATTTATACAGAAAGATGCTCAAGATAAAGTTAAAAAGTATATATGATTTTTAAACAAATAATATGTTAAGTATTAAAAAATAAAATATATATGCCAAGTATGAAAGTCTACAAAACCATATCACAAATTATCAGCAGCAGCTATACACCTGATTGTAAGGAATTTTGACTCTTTGTTATACATACTGCAATATCTAAACAGTAAATGCACTTTGCTTTTGTAACAGAAAACAAGAAAAAATTGCAAATGTTTTTAAGAGCAATGATTTGAAATGAAAAAAAATTAGTTTCAAGACCAGCAGATGAAAAAATGCATATGATTAAGTAAAAAGAATTTAAAAATCTATCCTCAATGGTGTAACACATAACTAAAATATGGAAGAATAATAACAAAGACTATACGTAAACAAAAAGTAGTTGATGAGTGTGCGTTCATCTGACTTCTTGTGGTTTATGCAAATAAAAATGGGAGAAAGTAACAAAAAGATGCATATATATATGCATATATAACTACTGTGTGTTAAGTGAATATTCACTGAGCATAACACAACTGTCATTAATGCTCCTTACACCATCAAAGGTACTTGCAAGTATGGTAACATCTCTTCCTTTTGAGCACTGGCATAAGAACCTGAACCTAACTCACATCCATAAGATTCCAAGGGATAACATACCTTGTGTGTGTTTGTCCTTGGATACTAAAACCTTAAATAATGAAACCAATGTCCTCTTAAAGCCTGCTGGAGGATTTAGTAAATTCTCTGAAATACAATTTCACAAAGCAATCCTCTACAGGTTACACAGAAACAATAAGACTGATATTGCCTCCTCACTGCTACAATGACAAATATTCATTCAACAAGATACAACAAACGTGTTGAGAATAAGCTGCCAAACCCTGTCTTAGATGTTAAGATCTATCATGGAAAGATAGATGGGGCCCCTGCCTTCATGGAAGTTTTAACAATAAGTAAATAAAAATACAAGAATAAAAAAAACTCAGCTGGGTAAAGGGACAGCAAAGAGGGGAAAGAGACTGGATACAATGGTAAAGGTCTGAAAGATCTCTCTGAAAAGATGACACAAGGGAAGAAAAATCAATCAGTAGTTCTCAACAACAGGCTGCAGACTTATCCTGGAAGGTTTTTAAAGATACTATAGTCCCTGTTCCAGACCAATTAAATCAGAATTTCTCAGAATGGGTCTGGCTCCTCGGGTGTCTCTTAAGTATAGGCATTACCTCATTTTATTGTGCTTTGCAGATACGGTGTTTTTTACAAATGGAAGGTCTGGGGCAACCCTGCATCAAATGAGCGAATCTGTCAGCACTATTTTTCCCACAGCATTTGCTTACTTCATGTCTGTATCACATTTTGGTAATTCTCATATTATGAACTTTTTCATTATTATTATATTTGTTATGGTGATCTGTGATCAGTGATCTCTGAGGTTACTATTATCCTTGTTTTGGGGCACCACAAACTAAGACAATGAACTTAACTGATAAATGTTGGGTGTGCTCTGACCACCCACCAACCAGCTGTTCCCCGAAACACAATATTGAAATTAGGCCAATTAATAACCCTACAATGGTCTGTAAGTGTTAAAGTGAAAGGAAAATTCTCATGTCTCTCACTTTAAATTAAAAGCTAGAAATGATTAAATTCAGTGAGAAAGGGATAGGTCAAAAGCTAGGCCCCTGGCACCAAAGTTAGCCAAGTTGTAAATTCGAAAGTTCTTTTTTTTTTTTTTAAAGATTTTATTTATTTATTTGACAGAGAGAGACACAGTGAGAGAGGGAACACAAGCAGGGGGAGTAGGACAGGGAGAAGCAGGCCTCCCGCTGAGCAGGGAGCCTAATGCGGGACTCAATCCCAGAACCCAGGGATCACGACCTGAGCCAAAGGCAGACGCTTAACAACTGAGCCACCCAGACGCCCCGAAAGAAAAGTTCTTAAAGAAAATCAAAAGTGCTACTCCAGTGGACACAAGAATGAAAGTGCAACACCTTTACCACCGATATGGAGAAAGTTTCAGTGATCCCAATCAAACAGAAGATCAAACAGCCACATTCCCTTAGGCCAAAACCCAATCCTGAGTGAGGCCCTAACTCTATTCAATTCTATGAAGGCTGAGAGAGGTGAGGAAACTCAAGAGAAACTTGAAACTGGAAGAGGTTGGTTAATGAGGTTAAAGGAGAGAAGCCAACTTTATAACATACAAATGCAAGCTAAAGCAAGTGCTGATGTAGAAGCTGCAAAAATAATCCAGTCAGTAACCATCAACATGGAGGCAGAATCTTACACTGCAAAAAGAGTACAACTCTGAAAGCTAAGATGATGGCTAGCATTCTTAGCAATAAAGTAAATTTTAATTAAGGCATATACATTGCTGGGGCACCTGGGTGGCTCAGGCAGTTAAGCACCTGACTCTTGGTTTCAGCTCAGGTCATGACCTCAGGGTCCTGGGATCAAGCCCCATGCTGGGCTCCGAGCTCAGGGTGGACTCTGCTTGAGATTCTCTCTCTCCCTCCCTGTCTGCCACTCCTGCTCATGCTGTCTCTCTCTCCTTTAAAATAATTAAGTAAAATCTTAAAAAATAAAAAAATATATACAAAAGATATTTAAAAACATAATGCTATTGCACAATTAATACACTACGATATAGCACAAACATACTTTTCATATGCATTGGGAAACCAAAAAAATTTCATTTCATTCCCTTTATTGAAATATTTGCTTTATTACACTGGTTTGGAACTGAACCCTCAATATCCCCAAGGTATGCAACTATAACCACAGTTGAGAAGCACTGGGGGGGGAAAAACCCAATTATGATCTGGGATAAAAGGGTTCAGGTGTAAAGGTCATGGGGAGAGGAAGGAGAGGAAGTCAGAGTAGGAAGAAGTCTAGTAGGCTAGGCTAAGGAGTAATGCCAGTTTATTTACTGAAGAAAATTAATTAAAAAAAAATCTCAGTTGCTGAATAAAGGTATGGCTGCATTCTGCAGATCCACATCTTAAGTAACAAAATGGTACAACTTACACAATTAGTAATTTAAAAATCCTTGAAACAGTAAGCTCAACAGGGGCATTTCTTTTCAACTTGTCAGATTCTGATTTCAAAAAATGTACTGGCACAGTCACAGAAGAACAAAGGATCTCTATCCTCTATTTGTATCATTTTTAATTTTAAAAAGCTTTTTGGGGGTGCATGGGTTGCTCAGTCAGTTAAGCATCTGCCTTCTGCTCAGGTTATGATCCCAGGGCGCTGGGATCCAGGGAGCCTGCTTCTCCCTCTCCCGCTCCCCCTGCTGTGCTCTCTCTCTCTCTCTCTCTGTCAAATAAATAAAATATTAAAAAAAAAAAAAAAAAAAAAAAAGCTTGGGGCGCCTGGGTGGTTCAGTCGGTTAAGCATCTGCCTTCCGCTCAGGTCATGATCCCAGGGTCCTGGGATCGAGCCCCGCACTGGGCTCTCTGCTCAGCAGGGAGCCTGCTTCTCCCTCTGCCTGCTGGTGCTCTCTTTCTCTGTCAAATAAATAAATAAAATCTTTCTTTTCTTTTTAAAAGCTTTTTGTTATTTGCATGCTATTAAGAATATATATTTTTTTACATTACTGTCCTACTATGTACCTAAAAATCTGAATCATTAGGGTCTGAGGGTCAGTCTACAAAAAGAGCCTATTGAATAATAAATATACCCCCTTTAAGGGAAGAGAAAGTAATCATATTTCTGTGACCCTGAGCAATGACAGTAAGAAACTAGTATTTTTTGTTGAAATTTGGTATACCAAAACATGAGCATCTGCGTTTTCCAGATTTGAACAATGAATATATATTACCTTGTAACAATTTTTTTTGGGGGGGGGGGATGTTAAGATGAAAGAAGAAATCAAGAAGGAAAAAAGCCAGTATTTTAAAAACAAACAATTTCCAAAAGGTCTAAGGGAAATTTGGAAGACGGCGGTTTGTCATAATATAAATATCAACCTTTCAAAATGAAAGGATGACACTCAACAGTGGTTACAAAAGGATGGTTTTCATGAAGGACAGCTATCATAGGTTAAAAATTTTTTAAAAATCTGTAAAAGGTTTCCACATCAAGACAAGATAAACTACGATCTCTAAAATTCCTTCAGTCTCAAAAATTATAAGATTCTATGGTTTCTCACCATTACAAAAGTATTTAAAAATACTCAATATGAAAAACATTATTTTTAGTGATATTTAAAATCTAGCATTTCTGAAAAAAAAGAACACACTTTCACAAATTGCCAATCTGCTCAATTCAATTAAATGACAATTATCTTTCTGGCCACCATGGGCTTCTAAGTATCCAAGCTCTGTTTACCTTTCTTTCCTCATTAACCTTATGTGAGAATTTAGTTCCTCTGGAAAATGAAATACAATGTCCCACTGATTTAAATAGTTAACATTAAAAAGAACCTGCAACCAGATGAGCATACTATATGCACTCAACAAATGTTTTACTGAACAAATAAAAAATCTCTAGTAAGTAATAAGTAATAGTCAAGTATCAACATGAATATAAAAAGCAAACAGATTCTGTGTAAACCATATTCTCTGGTTTCTGTGACTCTCTGACAGCTCTCTTTTTCTATCCCTCTACATAAATGTTAACACGCTTTTGCCATCTCTCTTTACCAGCTCCCTCTATGTGCTTTCTTCCTTGGCCATCTCATCTATTGTTCACTGCTTCACTAAGGATAATTCCCAAAACTTTCCTTCAAACTACAATCTTTAGACATACATTTTTAATTGTCTATAGTACAAAATGTTTCCACTTAAATTTCTAGACAGAACTACAAACTCAAAATGTTTGATTCCCCTATTCATTCATACAAATGTTTATCCAGCGCCTACCACATTATCAGGCACTCCTAGGAACAAATGAAAAAGACATGTTGTCCTCATCAACTGAGTGGAGATAACAGGAAATGTGAGAAGGTTGGAAAAGGTTCGCAAAGAACTGGCAGGAAAGACAGACAACTAGGTAAACGAGGCATTGACAATCAGTGCTGACACCCCAGTAGAAGCTGGAAACCAGTGATATAAAGTATTCCCAAGGCTGGCCAGTTTGAAGACTCTCATTAATGTCCAGCAGCACATTCAGGAGTGGGGAGTGGTGGGAAGCACACAGCAGCTGGAATGATAAGGAATTAGAGCTGTGCCATATATGTGTAAAGAAAAGCAAGGCAGAAGATACTGCCAGGAAAATGGTTAGAATAACATTTCATGGAAGTCTAAGCCACAGAGTAAAGCAGGAGAAGGTGGAAGAGAATAAGGAAGACAGCAGAAGGAACTGCCAATTTTAATATGATTGTATAAAAGCTCCACCAATAGTAATTATTAAATGCTTATTGAGTCAAGCTTACTATGGATTGCTTTGTTCATTTAATAAAAACAACAGAGGGGCACCTTGGTGGCTCAGTCGGTTAAGCGTCTGCCTTAGGCTCAGGTCATGATCTCAGGGTCCTGGGATGGAGCCCCACATTGCATTGAGCTCCCTGCTCAGCGGGGAGTCTGCTTCTCCCTCTCCTCCCCACTCGTGCTGTCGCTATCTGTTTCTCTCCCTGCTTGTGTTCTCTCACTCTAGCTCTCTCAAATAAATAAAAAAAATCTTTAAAAAAATAAAAAATAAAATAAAAACAGGAGAAAATGTACTGAGTAAGAAAATTGGAGGCACAGGAGCTTGTGATTTGAACTTAAGGCTTCAGGTGATGAGAGGGGTTTAGAACATCAGACATTAAAAGTCAAGCACACACTGTATATGTGATTGAGTGTGCATATGTACACATACCCACAGAGAGTGATAAATATGGTAAACTGCTAACAATCAGGGAATAGGGATGAAGGAATACAAGAATTTTTCATACTATTCTTATAATTTTTCTATGAGATTAAGATTATTCCAAAAGAAAAGTTTAAAATGGGCGCCTAGCTGGTGCATGTGACTCTTGGTCTTGGGGTCATGAGTTTGAGACCTGCACTGGGCGTGGAGCCTACTTAAAATAAAAATAAATAAAAAAGTTAAAAACAAAAAGCTCACCTGCTTTCCCAAACACGTTCTTCCCCAACTTCACCATAACCACCTTTCCTGACCTCTAGATTTTTAAAAAATTTATTTATTTAAGTAATCTCTACAGCCAACGTGGGGCTCGAACTCATGACCCCTAAGATCAAGAGTTGCATGCTCTTCCGACTGGAGCCAGCCAGGCACCCCTCTCTGACCTCTAGATTTAAAACCTTGAATAATCTTCCATATTTATGTCTCCCACTTTTAACATGAAGAGGGATGTAAGTTTTATACGCTCTAGTGTAGTGATGTCTCTTGAAGCCATTTAAAAAAAATCTGAACTCTATAATGTAAAAATATCAGGTGGGAAAAAGAGCTCAAAGCCCAAGTCACCAAAATTTACCAATGAAGAAACAACTTTAGACAAGTAAAAACAGCTTGCCCCAAACTCATATAACCATGAAGAGATAGGGCCAAGATTAAATCCAGACTTGATGGCAAAGCCAGTGCCCAGATAACCTCATCATAGGAAAATCATAATTTAATTTTCATTATAAAAGAGGTAAACATCAAATCTTTAAAATGTAATAATACGTGATTTTAGGCTAAGAGATTCTAAGATTCAAGTTTTTATTTTCAAAACTTACTGTATTACAATACAGAATAAAATATCAAGAATAAAAAATTATAGTAACAAAATACAGTAAAAATGTATTCCATCTGTTGTAGAAATATGGTAATGTAAAAAGTCTTAAGACTCAATGCACTAAAGACTAAAAAAAAAAGGGGGGGGGTAGCTATGTAAGAATTGTTTCCCCTCTCAAAATTCATATGTTGAAGTCCTAACTCCCAACTTGACAGATGGTATTTGGAGATAGGTCCTTTGGGAGATAATTAGGTTTAGCTGAGGTAATGAGCATGGGGCCTCATAATGGGATTAGTGCTCTTTTAAAGAGAAGACACCACAGCTCTCTCCCAACCACATGAAGACACACAGCTAGAAAGCAGCCATGTGCAAGCCAGGAAGACCTCACCAGAACCTGATTATGTGGGCACCCTGATCTTGGTTTTCCAGCCTCCAGAGCTGTGATAAATTCATCTTAAGCCACCTAGTCTATGGTATTTTCCTTTTTTCTTAAGATTTTATTGATTTATTTGAGAGAGAGAGAGAGAGAATGAGCCAGGGTGAGGGGCAGAGGGAAAAGCAGACTCCCTGCTGAGCAGGGAGCCCACTCATGACCTGAGCCCCATGACATGAGCCGAAGTCAGACACTCAACCAACTGAGCCACCCAAGTGCCCCTATGGTATTTTCTCATGGCAGCTGGAGTTGGTAAGGATGGGGAAACTGATGAATTAACTTCAGAAAACATTTAGTCTATCAAATTTGAAACTAAATTTTCCATTTAAAATGAAAAGGTCTTGCTTTGGGTAAGACTGAACTGGTCAACTTCTAAGTTCATTTCGATCTCCAATTGTTATAATCAGTAATTCTAAAGTTAGGGTGACATCAAATATTTTTTAAGATCACATTTGCTGCTGTAATAGAAAAGCTAAGAATACCACCATATGTTGAGTGCCTCTACTTCAAATAGCACTACAGCAAAAGCATTAAAAATTGTCATTTTTAAAAACAAAGTGTAATATAAATAAATCTGTTGGAATTCTAATCAGAATGGAAGAAGGGCTCAGGCTGTTCTTAGAAACTGAAACATGTGAATTAAGTTTCTGGGGCAGAATGCCTTAACAATCAGAAAAGATATGTAGTTATCAAACCTTCTGTACCATAAATTACTGTTCTAGCAAAGTAACAAATCTGTGTGTCTACCATTTACTAGATGAGGTGAATGCCACATTATTCTTTTTGACATCTTATAGTTTTTCCTCTATCTGTTCCATTTTCCTGACCTCCAGAAGTTAATTCTATACCTCTTATGTTGTGCTTCTTTACTTAAGATCTACATATATGATCTGCTTCCTAGTTACCAGAAATACTGAATAAGCTACAATATTCATCTTTAAAATACATTGGATAGGGACGCCTGGGTGGCGCAGCTGGTTAAGCCTCTGATTCTTGGTTTCAGCTCAGGTTGTAATCTCTAGGGTGGCTGAGATGGAGCCCTGTGTTGGGCTCCTCACTCAGCCCAGAGTCTACCTGAGATTCTCTCTCGCTCTGCCCCTTCTGCTCATGCGTGCATGCTTGCTCACTCTACCTCTCTGAAATAAACAAATCTTTAAAATAAAATACACTGGATAAAGTCAATGTGTACTTGCCCAACTACTTAAACCATTTTAGTAAAAAGTACTAAGCTTTGTTCCTTGGTGACCACTTCTCCAGTCTCCCAACTGTTTTTGGTTTTGTTCTAAATTATCCTTAATATATCTCCTTAGGAGTCTTTGAGAGCATCCACTGGCCTCCACAGGGCCTTTGTGCAAATAGAAAAAACATACCCTTCCGGGAAGATACACATAATCGTCTGGGTGAGGTGCTGATGCATTGGGAAAAAGGGGGGAAATGAAGGCACAATTACCCCTGGGAGGCCTAGCCAGAGCACAGGACTCTCTGCAAGCAGAGCATGGAGTAGGTTTCAGTCCTTGTTGCCTCCTTCACCCCCACACATATGTGCAATACACAAACTGTACAATTATACACAGCAGCCCTACACTTTCAGATTATTCATTAGTAAAGAGGAAAGGATGATCAAGTATTAACTTCTCTAGCCACCCATACTCCAACCACACGTGCATCCATCTCTTATCTTGTAAACTCAAAATATATTTGGAGGGGATCTTCAAACATCGTAGAGAACCACCCTCACCTTTAACTTTCTACTTTTCATAGTTCTCTTTTCTGTTTTAAATATGGTCAAGGCTCATGTCAATACCAAAGAATATAACATTCTAAACCTACATGGAAACATTTAATGTGATCTTTGCAACAATCCTCTGAGATAGGGGAAATGGGTATTTTCCTTATTTCACAGATGAATAAACAGGTTTCCCCTGCTATCAGAAAGCAAAGTATTCCTCTGAAACCTTTTGTAAGGTGAAATGGCTACAGCAAAGAAACAATTACCATTAATTTATATGGAAAACTTTTTGTGTTGTTCCCAGACCCGAGAAATAACCTCTTAGGCTTTTCTGACACCTTAGGACACGTCTTGCTAACAAACTCACAAAATAGATGATGATAAAGCACAGACACAAACTAGATGCTGAGTGTAGTTCCAGGGGAAGGAGCTTGGTGGCACCACTCTTGCTGCTCAGGGTGCGCCCTGCCTCTATAATGGCTGACTGCTATTTCCACTTTTTGCCTTTTTCCGTAAAAACAAAAATCGTCTTCAGAATTTTCAGTTAGAAAAAGCAAGTAATAATGTATGTCTTTCATAAAAGCAAAGTGGGGTAGTGAGAACCTTCAAAAAGCATCTAAAATTTGAAGAAGTCATGTCACTTGCCCCCAAAGTTAACAGCAGGCACAAAGGACAAAACTTAGGTGATAAAAGGTTTAAACCTAGGTTTTTACACTCATAGTCCAGAGCTCATACTGAGTATTCAAGTCACCTAAAAGTCAAGAAGTCTCACTACTTATTCCTCCCTGCTTAACCTTCCACCCTTATTACTTAAATTCTTTTAGGGTCACCAAGGATCTCTCAGCCAAATCCAAAGGCCACTTCTCTTAGATCTTTCTGAACTCTGCTACATTCAGCTGTAATAATCCTATTTTTTAGATTATTCTCTTCCATCCTGATTTCTGTAGTGACTTCCTTCTTCACTTATTCATTGTTGCTCTCCTTCTCTTGCCATAGATTGTCTAAGATATCCTGCTAAATTTCTGTCTAAACAAATACCTTCACTTTGCAGTTTATCATGGAAATCTTTGCCCCGAGTATGTAGTTAAGGCTCTAAATTATAGCTCATCTCCTGTAATGCTGCCATTGCCTGCGATGAATCTATTCCATTCTAGGCTTCCATCACTTCTGGCCTTCATCAATTCCAATTGTTGCCTGATCCTATCCAGCATTCATTTCTTATAGCATTTATGTCCTAAAGCGTGAAATACAAAAGACTACTGATGACATATTAGATGATTTTAAGTGGTCCATAGAAGCATATTTAAAATTATGTTTATTCTGAAACACACTGAGGAAAAAAAAACATAACACCAAATAATTCTGTATGTTTTCTTTGAAATTCACTTAATTAAAAGATGGTAAGTTATTAAAGAAAAATATTAAGACAGGTGATTTGAAGATGTAAAAAGTCATGACTTGTCCTAAGTTTGGGCAATACTGGCCACTGGGAAGTCCATGTAGGGTGGAACTTAAGCACTACAGTTAGGCTCTGGGTCAATGATTCGAATCCCATATACTAGCTAAGTAAGTCTAGAAGAATTACTTAAACCTCTTTAAATTCCAGTTTTCTAGCTGTGTAACAGGGATAAAATAATCCACCACCCAGGCGTACTGTATAGATTGAAAAAGATAATCCACAAAACTTTCTTAGCTCAGTACCTGGCATGGAAAGTGCTCAACAAATATTAATAATTGCAATTATTCATGACCTCTCTTGGCCATCATGCCTTCACTTGTAATCAACTAGACACGTGATCTATACTATGGACAATTTTCATTTATGGATTTTCCGCCCCAAACTTCCCTTATCTGCTTTTATGTCTTTATTTTTATCTTCTGGTATAAATCCAAACATCACATGATAACTTTAAACATTAATCTTTAAAACTGTAAGCATCTTGGCAGTGGGAACCAAAAGCCATATTCCTCTGATTCACTAGGCCTTATGAAATTAAAAGAATCTTTAATGTTTGTTGAATAAATCTAAAAATCAGAAAGGAAAATCTGCTGCAAATAAATCTCACAATGGATAGTACATAAACACAAACTGTTTGAAAGCATCTGATACTATTCTAATATGTAAATAAGGGGGGTGGGGGATGACAAGGTATGCCTTTGCTCCACTAAGATATGTCAGTTTAATCTTAGTTGTGGGTCTCTTCTTCTGTTTCCCACTCTCATACATTCAATAATAAAATCTAGGTATATGCCAACCACTGTATAAGGTGGTGAAGACCTGGAAACAATTTAGTAAAAGAAAACAGACTAGTATTGGAACACAGGTAAGAAGAAAATTACTAGATAATATGCTATGTACGTAATACCCAAGTGTTTTTTATACTCTGTGCTCCACAAATGCTGACTACACCCCATCCTCCTCTAACGTAGAGCACCTAGCAGCACCACACAGGGCTGACAACATTACATCACATTAACAGTAATAACTTAACTGCTACCTTGTTTTCAGGTATATGCTAACCATATAAAAGTTTTTGTCTACCAACCAGACCACTGTTGAAATTCACTAATAGGCCTTGTTTCATGTGATTTGCCAGCAAACATGCACACACACAGGCCCTAAAACATGACTGGCATTCTGTTAATCTACAGCAAAATGACTACAAATATAACTGGCAAAAACATCAGTTTATACTTAGCCTTTCTGGGGATTGGGAAAAATATATAATAGGAAACGTACTGAAGTTACCCTCTCTAGAGAATTCTTTTACCACAAAATGTCCTCACTGATGCATCAAAGGCTTTATTATTGAGAAATTTAAAATGTTATGACTCAGAAAACTAACATTAATTCTCAAGCTTCTAAGCAACAGTTAACGCTAACAATGATGAAGATAAGCTATCACTGTGTTACCTTTTCATAAGTTATAAATCTCACTTTACTGAAAGTGTATTAGTCATAACTCAGTGAGACACAACTCTTGGATCTCCTTCACTGTAAGAATAGGGTTCTGTACCAATTTGTTTTTATCAATTTTATCAATATCATTTTATCAGTAATCAATCCTTGTCTTACACAAATATGGCATAAACAGCATCTGAAACAGAAGTTACTCAACTGGCTTACAAGCCGAAGCAGTGTTTGGATGGAGGGCAAGAGGAAACCACTTGCAGGGAGGGGAAAATAATATAATCTTCAAAGACATTTTACCAATAAAGGTGGTGGGGTGGAGTAAGGGTAGCGGGGAGATGGGCTGGAATGAGTCAGAACTTCTGTATTTTCAGCTGTGCTCAACATACTGAGCCCAGGGTTACTGACTGTAGAGCATGAACAAATCTTTAAGAAACAAAATCTAGTGTGTGGTGTAAAAAGAAAGAAAGAAAAACTATCTAAACTCCCAAAGAATATATACTCTTCTCTAAGAATAAACAGATTACTCACTGCTTAGGAGAGTACTTTCTTCTACCAATATTCTGCCAATTCACTGTTAGTTGGCCTTTTACTATGTACTAAGAACAGTAATAAGCCCTTTACACACATTATCTTTATTAATACTACAGCAAACCTTGGAGGGAAGTACTATTATTATCATCACCTCCATTTTACAGATGAGGAAATATTTTATCAATAATAGAGGCCAGATCTCAAAATTTAAAAATTGTATGCCCTACTATACATTTAAGAGTTTTAACCAACTGGCCTTTAAATAGAAAAAGACAGAAAAATTAGCTTCTATCCTATCCCCAAAGTAGTTATAACTATTTTTTTACACCTTGCAACACTTTCACCATTGTAAGCAACAATGTTTCTATACTGAAATCAAAGGAAAGAAAAAACTAGGTTAACAATGCTGCATCTTTAGTTACTACAGTTCCTAAAATTACAAGGAACAGGAAGGCAGTTTGACCGCCCAGAGCATCCTTTGGATTTAGACAGTTTGGGCTTGAATCTCTACAGCAGTGACCTTGGTCAAATTAGTATCATAGATTTCATTTCCTCATCTGTAAAATGGGATGATGATAACAACAACACCTCCCTCAAGGAAAGATCATATATGTAAAGGGCTTATTACTATGCTCAGTACAATTAAAACATCAACTAATGGTGGAGGGAAAACAGCCACATATATATGCTCACCAAACCAAAATATAAAAGTAAAAAGCCTAGATTCTCACAAGTCCATTATTGAAAAGAAGAAAATTACTATTTGACTACATGCTCAAGATAAAATCCAAATTCAACCTATTCCTAATTTTTTAGGGGATCAATGCATTTGAGGTGGGCCAGAAACGATGCTGCAGTGCATCTGTGACACACACCTAAAAATGGCTCCAGTCAGAGCAGCATCTTAATCACCAACAGAGGAGGTTAAATCTACTTTTAACAAATGCTGGAGTTAGACTTGGTGGGCGCTTAAGTATCATTCTATCGTTTTTATTTGCAGGAAGGAGTAAGTTATCAGGCACTTAATCAAGAATCGTGATTCTTCTGGTGCATTCCAAATGAAAATCTTACAGCACAGCCGCCTACCGTACAATTAATTCCAAGTACCCTAGCAAGGCATCAATCTATGAACCTAGGCTGAAGATCGGCCAATGCAGAAGTCTGGGTAGCAAACATCAGGCATGTTGGAAACCTCAAAAACAAACAAACAAAAAAAACCACACCAAACCTCAAACCAAGTCAAAACAAATATGCATCCCTTTAAAGGAACCAGACGCATTCCTCTCGGGCAAAAGAACAATTTATCAGTGTTCCCATTGGTCCCCATGCCCTTTTCTTCAAGTCCTAAAGCGGGGCCTTTACCGTAACACGAATAATATTAACGCTATCTCAAAGACAGAGAGCTGCAGAGTGGGATTCACTACGCAGGTTAAGGGATGGCGAGGCCTAGGGTATGAAATGACTACCAAACCCTCCTCTGGAGTTGGGGCAGCACGTCCCTAGCGGAAGTAGGGTTGGTCCAGATTCCCCCCAAGAGCCTCCCACGGAGCCAGGCCTTTAACCCGGTCTCTCTCAGACACTGCTCACTGCAAATTCCACCCTCACTACATACGGAAAGAAGTAGGCAGCCAAGGCCCTAGATGAGCCCCTGAGTTGTCTGGGGGACGCATCCCACACATTAGAAAAAAAGACCGCGCGCCCGCCTATCCCAAGGATGGAAACTCCCTTCTTCAGCCGGCAAGGCGAGTAATCCCCCCCGCAGGGCCTGAGCTTGGGACTGGGTGGGAGAAAGAGACCGACGGGTCCGGAACTCCCGCTGGAGACCACATGGGGCGGGTATGACTCCGGTTTCCCGCTCCCCGATCAGGAGGCCGAGACTTCCCCCAGACACAGACATCATGGGAACCAAAAAAAAAAGGGGGGGGGGTGGCTAGACCCAAGGCCGCCTCCAAGCGGCTTCCCAGTATCTGCCAGCCAGGGTCGGGGTGCGCTTCCACGCCCCAGGCCGCCCCACGCCAGCCCTCCCCGATGGGGCCCGCTTTGATCACAGCCCCTACGCCCTCGCTTTCCTTACCGGCCAGGGCGAGTGTCAAGCGGAGTGTGTCTGCGCACTTCGAGAGTCTCCGCCGGGCTCTGATCGAGGGAAGGGGAAGGGGAGTTTGGGGGTAGGGGTGGCTGGAAGAGCCACCGGACTGGGAAAGCCGAAGCTGTGGATGGACGAACCGCCAAAGCACTTTCGCTGCTTCCCGAGAGGGAGAGAGCGAGCGAGAAAAAGAAGCAAGATGGCGGCTAGCCAGCCCCTACGTACTACGTCATGCCGCGGCGTACGTATGGCAAATCTCCGCAAGACCGCCCTCCGGCGCAGAGACGGCCAGATCACGTGTAGCCTCCGTGGCGGCCCAACCCCGGCGGCAGCCGACGGTGCCTCCTGCTGGAAGGAGGGAGTTCCTGCAGTCGAAATTCCCGCTGCCCGGTAAAGATTTTGCCTGAGCTCTCTCTAGGAACTTTGAGGAGACGGCGACTGTAGGTTGATATGCCTCAGGAAAGTGAGCACTCTTGCATGTGGTGGACGGGTGTGTGAATTGGTTCAACCAACAGTTTGGCACTATGTAGCAACATTACACTATGCATAATCTTTAACCTTGTTATTTGACGGTATCTTGATATTTTCCAGAAATGTGAATACAATATTCATAATACCAAAACCTGTCCGTTGGTTAAGGTAGATAAATGCATTATGATACATCCACATAATGGACTATTCTGAACCCATTAAATTCAGATTAATACTTAATGATCAGGGAAATGCTTATGCCATAATGTGCTTATGCCATAACTATGCTATAAAAACACCCACATATGTGCATATTCATAGAAAAGACTAAAAAAAATGTACTCTGCATGTTAATAATGGTAATGTTAACAATAGTTTTCTTAGGGGCGCCTGGATGGCTCAGTCGTTAAGCGTCTGCCTTCGGCTCAGGTCACGATCCCATGGTCCTGGAATCCCACCCTCACATCGGGCTCCAGCCCCACATAGGGCGCCTGGGGCTCCCTGCTCTGCGGGAGGCCTGCTTCTCCCTCTCCCACTCCCCCTGCTTGGGTTCCCTCTCTCGCTGTGTCTCTCTGTCAAATGAGTAAATAAAATCTTAAAAAGCAAACAAACAATAGTTTTCTTAGGACAATCAGATTTTAAAAATATTTTATGCATGGGGGCGCCTGGGTGGCTCAGTTGGTTAAGCGACTGCCTTCGGCTCAGGTCGTGATCCTGGAGTCCCGTATCGGGCTCCCTGCTCAGCAGGGAGTCTGCTTCTCTCTGACCCTCCCCCATCTCATGTTCTCTGTCTCTCATTCTCTCTCTCGCAAATACATAAAATCTTAAAAAAAAAAAAAAAATTTTATGCATGCCTTCTATAATTTCCTGATTTTATAATCAGAAATCACTTTTTTTTATAAAGATTTTATTTATTTATTTGAGAGAGAGAGAATGAGAGAGAGCAAGCACATGAGAGGGGGGAGGGTCAGAGGGAGAAGCAGACTCCCCGCCAAGCAGGGAGCCCGATGTGGGACTCGACCCAGGGACTCCAGGATCATGACCTGAGCCGAAGGCAGTCGCTTAACCAACTGAGCCACCCAGGCGCCCCAGAAATCACTTTTAAGGTGTAATGAAGTTTGTGAGTCATAAAATTGTTATGACACACAAATGATAAATGTGTGCATACATACAGTGTATATACTGTATGTGTGTAACTATATGTGGTATTTGTTTAGGTTTCATAAAGAATTACATATTCTTTAGGTTTTATTTATTTATTTTTAAAGATTTTATTTATTTATTTACTTGACAGAGAGAGGGAGAGAGAGAGCACAAGCAGGGGGAGTGGGAGAAGCAGGCAGAGGGAGAGGGAGAAGCAGGTTCTACTAGGGGCTCCACTTCCTGGGGCTCCACTCCCTGCGGCTCCACTGGGGGAGGCTCCCCTGGCAGGGGGCCTCCACTGGGGGCTCTATCCCAGGACCTTGGGATCATGACCTGAGCCAAAGGCAGATGCTTAACCGACTGAGCCAACCAGGTGCCCCTAAAATATTTTTAAAATTACAAAAATTATTCTTCCATAAAAAAATAATATCTACTCAAATTTGTGTTATTTACTTGCCAAATATGTACTGAGCACCTTCTGTCTGTGCTAGGTAATGGGAATATAAAGGTGCTGAACAATTAAGACCTTGGTCTAGTGATACAGATCCAATAATAGGTTTGGATATGTGCAATGAAGGAAACAAACAGGATATCAAGATAAAAAATAACCAGGGAGAAGAGCAGGAGGAATTTACTTTAGAAAATGTGGTCACTGAGTACCTTTCTGAGAAGGGGCCATTTAAACTGGGACCTAAATGATAACAATAAGCAGTAATGTGAAGAGAGCTGGAAAGTGCTCTGGACCAAGTGAACTGCAGTTGCAAATGCCCTAATCTGGGAAAGAGATTGGAATGTTGTAGGAACTAGGGGAGGAGTATGCCTGGAACTTAGTTAAAAGAGAGAGTGACACAACTTGATGCTAGAAGGAAAGATGAGGGCTGGATTCAGAGGGGCCTTAGAAGCGAGATTAGGGAGTTCAGAATGTCATCTAGGTGCAGTGAAAAGTTTTTGGAAGATTTTAAGATGAGGAACCACATGATCTGATGTTTTACATTTTAACATTACTGGGAGTGGGGCGCCTAGGTGGCTCAGTCGTTAGGCGTCTGCCTTCGGCTCAGGTCATGATCCCAGGGTCCTGGGATCGAGCCCCACATTGGGCTCCCTGCTTGGCGGGAAGCCTGCTTCTCCCTCTCCCACTCCCCCTGCTTGTGTTCCTCCTCTCGCTATCTCTCTCTGTCAAATAAATAAATAAAATCTTAAAAAAAAAAAAAAAGATTACTGGGGGTGAAGAGTGTGAAAAATAGATTGTGGGGAGGCAAGAAAGGAAACCAGCAGCCCTGCTAGGCAGTGATGAAGTAATTACAGTGGTGAAGAATGATAGTGGCCTGGACTAAAATGGAGGCATGGAGATGGAGAGAAGTAGACAGGTTTGGCATATATTTTGGAGCTAAAATACACTTGCTTGTGGGACATGATGGCTTCTAAATGTGGGGGAAGAAGAAAATCAATGACAACAGATTTATGGCTTGAGCAACAGGGTGAATGACAGCAACGTTTATAGAGATTATGGTGTTGGAAGAGGGAAGGAAAATCATTTGGTTGGTGGAGCAATATTAAAAAGAAAAATTGGGGAAAATTAAATTTTGGACATGTTAAATTTGAGATGTTCATGTAATGTCTAACTTTAGATCAAGTATGCAGTTGACATGCATGTCTAGAGCTCAGAGGAGAAGTCAGAGTTGGAGAGAGAGATTTGAGTCTCATAGATATGGGTTTCAGACTTATACACACACATTCCATAGACATGTGTTTAAAGTGGTAGAAGCAGATGAGATCATTTAGGGAGAGGAAAAGAAGAAAAAAAATGGCCAGTCCTAACAACAGCAATATGTAAAGGTTAGGTTGGAGTGGAGAACATAGCAAAGAACAAAGAAGCCAGAGAACTGGGAAGCCCGAAGATGATGATGTCACAGAAGGCAAGAGAGGAGAGAATTACAAGATGGCATGAGCACTCAGATATGTTAAATGCTGCTGAGAGGTCAAGTCATATGAAGAAGGAGCCAAAAGTGTCCATTGTGTTTGGCAACATGGAGGTTACTAGTATCTTTTACAAGAAGTTTGGTGGAGTAACGAGGTCAGAAAGTCATATGATGGTGAGTTGAAAAGGAAATAGATGTTGAGAAAGTGGAGATTATGGATAGTCAGTTATTTCCAGAACTTGAATTTTGCCAAGACAGAAAAACAAGGTAGCTGGAAGGAATGTGGAGTAAAGAGAGACATTTTTAAATATTGGAGACAGTAGATGATGTTTGTATGATGATGGGAATAATCCAGAAGGAGGTGAGGAACAATTATGTAGAAGAGAGAGGGAACCCTAAGGAAGGGAGGTCCCTGAGAAGGTGTGAAGGTGTGGATTCAGGGCACCGATGGAGGATTTACCTTTGAAAGGGAAAGTGGGTGCAGCTGTAGGGAGTATTGATGATTCGATGTTGGAAACAAAAGGGAAGTCCCATTGATGGCTTCTGTTTTCTCAGTGAAGTAGGGAGAAAGGAAATCTGCTGAGGGGGCTTGGCTTGTGGGAGTTTGAGGGGAAGATTCAAAAGTAAGAGAGTGAAAAATTAAGCCTAGTGTGAGGAACAGAGTAGGATTGGCATGCTCTGCTGAGAGCACTTTTGATGTTTGTGATGTTGGATGTAAAATATGTCATTCAGTTTATTTATATGATTTCTCCAGCAGTGTAGAGCATTTTGGTACAGCTATGAAGGAGATAGATACATTCATCCATGCTGGGATTTACCAGGCAAGTATAATGTAGGGAAGTGAGGGTATCTATAAGTAAGGGACTGTGATGATGATAATATTGAGTTTGAGCATATGCTAGATGTGTGGTGAATGGAAACTTGTGGTCCACTTTATGAATTACATATGGTATATTTTAAATTCAAGGATTCCCTGCCATCTCTCCTGGTCTGAGCTGTATTTCCCACCAATCTGGTCAAGGATTGTCACTGCAGCAATGTTAGAATAAATAAAATAATAAACAGAGGTAAGTTCACAAGCACACACCAACCTCCCCCCCCCCCCCCCCTGATATCAATGGTCTTTTGAAATGGAAAAGCTTGGCTGATATAGGGTCATTGCCAGGGGAAAGCCTACTGACTGTCCCCAAGAGGACAGGGAAGCCTTACCTTGGTGAATTTTTCCCAACCCTCTAGGATCTGGCCTAGAATGTTTTAGCCTCAGAAGTACCTTTCTTTGGCAACATAAAACAGCTCCAGCAATCAGATGAATTTATATTAGCCAAGGTCATGAGAATGATATATATAACCAGAATATTAATTTATTAATTTTCAATTTATATACCTGAAGACTCAAGACTGCAAAGCCAGTGTATTTACTACATAGACAAACTTACTGAAGGCTGCTTGCTGAGCACAGCTTCGGAATGAGTAGGGTTATGTGTATAGGTTGTTCTTGATTCATCTATCTCCATGACAGGATGATGTTGTCCCAAAGATAGAAATACTCAATTTCCAATGGTTGCAACTTTCTACATTGATCTCCAATACAGTAGGGACATCCTGCCATGCTATTGATTTGAGCTGCTTTCTCCTTAACAGCACTCGGATGGGCACTGAAGTGCTCCTGTATGCGCCTTTCTCCGTTTCCATGGCTACCCAAACCTCTTAGCAAAATTGTTTCAATAAAAATCAAGTTACAGTCAGGTCAGGCCAGTTTGTGTTTTAAAGGTGACTTTGCTTACTTTGGTCTTATCCATTGTGTGTAATCTTAAAGTTTAGCTCTCAGAGAGCAGTCTTATTTCCCTTATTTCCAGTATCTTGGGGAAAATCAGACTGAAATCTCTAGGTATTGGTCCAATGTCCAGAGCCAAATAATATTCTTTTAAAATTTACTTTGTTTTGTATTATTCGCACCTCTCCTAACACCCCTTCAGCATAGGCAAATTTGTCATAATGGAAATGTTCTCATGACATAGTGAATGAAAGCTTGTCATTCAATTTCCAGTTCTGCTTTTTCTAAAAATTAATTTTAGGGTTACATTATCAAATTGCCAGTTGGTGATATACAACCAGGCAAACTGTTTCTTACTGAAAACAAACTGATACTCCAAAGAATATGACCTATTTTCTTTGTGATTGCCTAGTCTTATTTGCTAATGGTTTTTTGTTCTGTTTTGTTTTGAGAGAGAGAGAGTGCACATGTGCATGAGTGGAGGGGGTGGGGGTGGGGCAAAGGGAGAGGGAGAGAGAGAATCTTAAGCTTGCTCCACACTGAGCGCAAAGCCTGACATGGAGCTCAATTTCACAACCCTGAGACCATGACCTGATCCAAAATCAAGAGTCGGATGCTTAACTGACTGAGCCACCCAGGCGCCCCTTGTTTGGCTTTAAGTTTCTACCCTTCTCATTAGGACTGATTCTATAAACCTAGGGGCACTGAAGATTTATGAGATATTAGGTAAAAGATAAAAGAATCAATGGCCATATCATGCTTTATTAGTAGTAGTGTATCTTTTTAAAAAAAATTTTTTTATTAACATACAATGTATTATTTGTTTCAGGGGTACAGGTCTGTGATTCATCAGTCTTACACAATTCACAGCGCTCACCATAGTACCTACCCTCCCCAATGTCCATCAAGTAGTAGTGGTTTTTTTTTTTTAAGATTTTATTTATTTGATAGAGAGAGACACAGCGAGAGAGGGAACACAAGGCGGGGGGAGTGGGAGGGGGAGAAGCAAGCCTCCCACGGAGCAGGGAGCCCGATGTGGGGCTGGATCCCAGGACCCCGGGATCATGACCTGAACTGAAGGCAGATGCTTAACGACTGAGCCACCCAGGCGCACCAGTAGTAGTGTTTCTTTGTTTTTTTTTTTTTCTTTTTTTCAAATTTTTAAATTTTTTATTAGAGAGAGAGAGAGCACAAGCAGGGGGAGTGGCAGGCAGAGGGAGAGGGAGAAGCAGGCTCCCCGCCGAGCAGGGAGCCCGACGCGGGGCTCGATCCCAGGACCCCGGGATCATGACCCGAGCCGAAGGCAGACGCCTAACCGTCTGAGCCACCCAGGCGCCCCAGTAGTAGTGTTTCTTAAAGGTTTATGTGCACAGGACAATTTTGGTCTCTTTTCACCAATAGTCCAGCAAATCATATTTAGTAAAACTGTGAAACATTATAAGCCTGATGTAATGAAAATCATAATACCCAAATACTGTATGAAAATGTAATCTAATTTTCTTAACTTCAACAGATATTGAACTTTGCTAATAAAGAAAAATATTGCCAGTGCCTCAAAAAAATTACCTTTTGTCAAGTTGTAAGAGGTTACATACTACATACATGTAAGAGATTACATGCATACATTTATATGTCACATATAAAATATTACATTATATAAAGTGGAATAAATATCTTTGTTCTTATCAGTCTCTTATGAACTGGCTCAGCAAATCTTTCTTATAATGGAATAAAAAGTACAATCTGGTTAAAAGTGTTACTCGTTTATCACAAGTCCTATGTTAGTGAAATCTGAATTAACTGGGATTTGCTGTCCACCCAAAATTTCTCCAGATTTTTCTTAGCTAAGCGAAGTAACTAAATTCTTGGAGCAGTGGACCCAAGTCAAGAGGGTATAGTGTTGTTGATGAACAGAGAACGATATTTGGGAGCATGGGGAAGCAGGGAGGGAAGAGATAGGAGATAGGAGAAAACAGTAGAACACAGATTTGCCAGGCTCACGGCTTTGCCTTAGGCTGGAATTTCACCAGAGTCAGGAAGTGAGTAATGATAAAGGGCAAGAATCTAGAGACCAAAGGGAAAGAGGATGGGTCTAGGGAATGCAGAGCAGAAAAGGTTAAAAAGGAAACTAGCCAGGGGGTAATTGAAGGTACTGAATAGGGGATGTCTTAACTTGTTAGCCCAGAAAATAGAAACCTGACATATTCCTGATGGATATACAGTGCTCAATAATTACCTCTAAAATTGTAACACTGAGTGTTGCCTGTAGCATTTCTCAAAGTATAAGGCACTTTTTCCCCCTCCCTGACCAATTGTATATACAATGTATAAATGGAACCACCCCAGTTTCATTTTTATTTCATCTTTTATTGCTCCATAGTAATTAAGAGAAGTAAGGTTGATAGTACATTTCTTTGTTAGCACTGGGACTAGGTATTTGTTTTATTTTTAACTGAAGTATAGTTTACATACAATATTATATTAGTTTCGGGTGTACAACAAAGTGATTCGGCATTTATATCCATTACAAAATGCTCACCTTGATAAGTGTAGTTACTCCCTGTTACCATATAAAGTTAATACAATATTATTTTCTATATTCTATATACTGTCCTTTACATCCCTGTGATTTACTTATTTTATAACTGGAAGTTTATACCTCTTAATCCCCTTCATGTATTTTACCCATCCCCCTACCATCAGTTTTTTTCTATTTATGAGTCTGTTTCTGGTTGTCTGTTTTGTTGATTCCACATATAAGTGAAACATGTGGTATTTGTCTTTCTGTGTCTGCCTTATTTCATTTAGCATAGTGCCCTCTAGGTCCATCCATGTCATCAGGAATGGCAAGGTTTTGTTCTTTCTTATGGCCAAGTAGTATTCCATTATTTATATATGTATGTATACACATGCACACACATACACCCACCCCCATCATCTTTATCCATTCATCTATCCGTGAACACTTAGATTGCTTCCATATCTTGGCTATTGTAAGTAATTCTGTAATTTTAGACTTCCTATAGAAAAGAGAATTTCATGTGTTACAAAGTATCAGCAGCCCATGCCTAGTTCAGGTTTTGTTTCTTTGCATTATCCATTCTTCTTTCTGCTGGGTTTAATTAAACAGTTATTTCAGAATTTCTTTGATTTGCTGAGCATCTCAGAGGATTGCTTCACATGGGAATTCATAGTACAATACTCCAGGGATTGGGCCATTGTTAACCTTATAGGGCACAGTCTTAATAGGAAGAAAAGAGAAAAGGGATAGTGATTGAACGAATTGAGAAAAAGCTTCTCAAAGTATTTAGCAGCCTGGGTAAATTGCAGTGAAATAAACCTCTCTTCATTTCAATATTCAATGTTACCTATATGAAATTTTTAATTGGAAAGTCTTAATCATTGCAATGATTAATAAAATTGTGCTACCTTTTAGGCTACATGTAACCAGGCCACTTGTCCAACTTTGAGAAGATGCTGGTAGGGTGGGTGATCAGTCATCCCAGTTTGCATGAGACTGTCATGGTTTTAGTACTGAAGATCCCATGGCCCCGGAGACCTCTCAGTCTGGGGCAGAATAGGACAGTTGGCTGCCCTCTGCTGACTACAAGGAAGTGGAGGCATGGATCTTGGTTCCAAGCTACTTCCACATTCAACTCTGCTTTGGGTCCCTGTTATCTGCCTGAGAAGATATCCTTGCCAGAGACCACTAGCAGGAAAGGAGCCTTGTCTGATGCCACAGAAGATTCTTTTAATCCTCGGGGTTAGCCAAGCTGCAGACAACTAAGAAGTTAGTCCCGAAGAGCCCCCTGGGATCAACTGGACACATCATTGTTGTGGTGCTCACCTGGTTGTCATTGCTGCATTAACTCCTTCTATCCTGTTCCAGCTGCCAATTATCAAATGCTTACTGGGGGCCAGCAGGGTGCTAAGTCCTTCACACACATCATTTTACATGGCAAACTGCAATACGGATTATAAAACTGAGGTTCCAAGATGTTAAATGGCTTGCTTTGAGAACTCACCATGCCAATTGGTATAGAGCTTGTTGCTGTTTGGACTGCGGTATAACTTCAAACAAATTTGATGCCTTCATCCACTCTGCAGTCTCCAGGTTGCCTGGAAAACTTACCTGTACACTCTCTCTGACCTTTCGTTCAAGGTCTGTATCTCTTCATCACTTGCTCTATGACCTGGAGGTATGGTGACTGATGCTGTTGATGAGACCAGGCTCTTTCTCTGTCCACAGAGCATTGTACCCCATGACCTGTGCTGGTGGAATCTCCCTCTTTTCAGTGACAGAAGGTGATTTCAAGTGATTCTTTAAGAACAACAAAAAGAATAAGCATGAACAAATACTATCCATTGGTAAAAGAGCAATAACAAAAGCAAGAAATCCTGTTGCTTGAAATCATTAAGTAATAGATCATTAGTAATTTGGTCTATCTGATACAATTTAAAACACTAAACTAGATTACTGATTTAGAGAGTGAGTTAATTCCTTAGTCACTGTTCTTAAAATTCCAGTTGAATTGACAATTCAGCAATGCATTAATTATTTATCCAATTTTAATGAGTGTTATGAAATGAGATAATGGGAAAGCATTTAACTTACATAGAACCGTGCAAATATAAATCCTAATTATTACTGTGGCATTTTGAGCTTTACCTAAGGCCAAAGGGTAAGAGAAAATTTTGGTCTCAAGATTATTATTATTATTTATTCAGCACCCAAACTTGCAAAAGGTAAGCTTTTTCCAGGAACAGTGGAGAAAAATGTCTTTAATGAAGAACAGCTGTTGCATCTTCTCTAGCAGTGTGACTTTTAAGCTGATCATGGTACTAGCTGAGGGTTTCATGGCTTTAGTAGGAAGAAGAGCACTGTTAACAAATCATAACTATTATCATCTTGTATTAGAAAAAAATTTTCTGGGGCACCTGGGTGGCTCAGTCAGGTAAGCATCTGCCTTCAGCTCAGGTCATGATCCCAGGGTCCTGGGGTCAAGCCCCACACCGGGCTCCCTGCTCTGCAAGGAGCCTGCTTCTCCCTCTCCCTCTGCCTGCTGCTCCCCTTGCTTGTGCTTGCTCTCTCTCCCTCTGTCAAATAAATAAATAAAATATTTAAAAAAAAGAAAAAAGAAAAAAGTTTTCTCAAATCACCTAAGAAGCAATTTGGCTTTAAAGAATTGGCATAAATCTTAGAAGTAAGCATTGCATAGAAATTTTAAGATTTTATTTTTAAGTAATCTCTACACCAACTCATAACCCCGAGATCCAGACTCACATGCTCTACCCACTGAGCCAGCCAGGTGCCTCTGCATAGAAATTCATTAGGTCACAGAAGTGACCTAATGACAGGGAGGAGTCACCTTTTTCAAGTGGATCACAGAAAATAAATGGAATGGGAATTCTTAATGTATTACTCATATTGCATATTTGCTATTTGTAAGCATCATGTCATATATTATAAATCTGTATTATTTGCTTTTATTTTTAATATGGAACATTTAACTTAATGTATGCTATGCTTGATTTACTTTTTTCCTTCAACAAATACTCATTAAGAACTTATATCAGCTATTGTGCCAGTCACGGAGGACATAAAAATGAGCAAGACATTCTAAACTCCTGTTCTCAGGGAACTTATAGTCAAGTGAGATGGGAGGAATAAGGTAAAAAAAAAAAATTATAAGCAATTATGACTAAAGGTGGTAAATGCTCTGACAAGGCAATTAAAACGTACCAGGTGAGTCCAAAGGAAAAGCAACCAACCCAGATTTGCAGAGAAGGGTGATCAGGGAAGATGAACCCAAACATATTACAGGAATTAGCTACATGCTTGTGTATGTGTGTGTTATGAGTGAGTTAGTGTGTGTCTGTGGTGGGAAAAGTATGGTAGCATGTGGTAGGACAATGTTTGGGGCGAGAGGGGCAGTTGGCTTACATATAGGGAAGGGTGAAGAATGTTCCAGGCAGAGGGAATATCAAATGGAAAGACCCCCCAAAGCCAAAGGGAACATGACATGTTTGAGGATTTTAAAGTATCTCAGCAGCTCTGTTTAGAAAGTAAAAGAAGTAGGAGCAAAAAAGCAAACTTGCGGGCGCCTGGGTGGCTCAGTTGTTAAGCATCTGCCTTCAGCTCAGGTCGTGATCCCGGGGTCCTGGGATCGAGCCCCGCATCTGGCTCCCTGCTCAGCGGGAAGCCTGCTTCTCCCTCTCCCCCTGCTTGTGCTCTCTCTCTCACTGTGTCTCTCTGTCAAATAAATAAATAAAATCTTTAAAAAAAAAAAAAGCAAACTTGCAGAGGTAAGCCGAAACCAGTATGCAAAGAGTAATGAGTTTGGATTTTATCCCAGAGGCAAGAGGAGCCTTTGAATGGGTTTAAACTGGGATGTTATGTAATGTAGGTAAAATCTGTAGTCTTTATTGACATCACACATGAAATACAGCTTAATGTATATTATTCCTTAGTCATTCCCCCCCCAATAATTATTTTTGTTAAAGATTTTATTTATTTTAGAGAAAGAGAGAGAGACAGAGACAGAGTGTGAGTGGGTTGGGGAGCAGAGAGAGAAGGAGAAAATCTCAAGCAGATTCCTTGCTAAGTGCAGAGCCCGACATGGGGCTGGATCCTATGACCCTCCATGACCCTGAGATCATGACCTGTGCTGAAATCAAGAGTTGGTTGTTTAACTGATTGAGCCACCCAGGCGCACCCCACCCCCAACAATGATTAATTCAGCATGTAGGGTGTAGCAGGTAGTGTGCTAGTTGCTGGGGATCCAAAAGGCTAATGGTTGAAACATTTATTTAGCCAAAATGTAGAGAATGATTTACCTGGGCCCAGGAGCATCTGTTTTAGAAGGCTGTAATGGTAATCCAAGGACTACTCATAGAAGGGTTTGAATCCAGCAGTATGGAGGAGGGAAGGTAAGGCAGAGGCCATTTCCTCAGGTTGTTTTTATTTCCATAGAAACCTCATCATTATCATCTTAAGAAATTGGGGAATTATTCTCCCAACGGTGTGATTTTAGAAGGCAAGCCCTCTAAAACCCCTTTGTATGCATCAAATTCAGAATTTTATTAAGTCTAGTATAGTATTTGCAGCTGGTGCCTTCATAATCTGTAAAGGTGTTAGCAATCTGAGAAATAAGTGTCCTGTGTCCCAGGGAGAGGGCTATCAGCTGTGGAGGACCCTGAGCTATGCTGCCCAGACCTCCCTTCGGAAAAGAATGACTTATTTTACCAGCTCCTGGGAGTGCTGGCTGCCCTCAGATATGAGCCCTCTTTGGGGATTGCCTCTTCTAAAGAAAGCTGCCTTGCCCAAGGTTCCTCCTCCTTCCAGAGGCATCCACCTTCTGATGTCTGATTGGTGTGAGGGCGTAGACGTCTGGCTCTTTCATTTTCATCTTATCGGAGGAACAATTCTGAAGGGACATCTCAGTTCCAGAACTCCACATGGGGTATGTTGAGACTTCCTTGGGACTGTATGTAGATCAACTTCTCAGTCTGTCTAATTCTACTTCCTTCTCTCTGTTCGATTGGTATTGATCCGCAAAGCAGTCTAGTTAAAATTCTGCCTACTAATTTCTATTCTCCAGGGAACGCAACCTGCTCTACTCAGCTTGTTCAAGCCAGAAATCTGGAAAGTCCCCTAGATCCTTTTCTCTTCTTTATCCCCAAAAACCCTCCATATCCAATCAATCACCAAATCTTTATATTTCTCCATTCCAGTTGCAACCATCATAATTCAATTCACCCCCATCTGTTATGCAAGTAAACTATTTCAGTAGTTGCTAATTTGTTTTCCTATCCTTACCTTTGTCTGGGTCAAAGTGACTTACTTTTAAAATAATACAATATGCTGGATTGATTGATTGATTTATATTAAAGATTTTGGGGTTTTTTGAGAGAGAGGGAGAAGCAGACTCCCGGTTGAGCAGGAACCACCCCCCAGGGGCTGATCCGAGGACCTCGGGATCACGACCTGAGCTGAAGGCGATGGTTAACTGACTGAGCCACCCAGACCCCCCTCTGCTGGATATATTTAAAGTGTACAGGTTGAAGTGGCACCGGCGGCGGTCACTAGCTCAGGTTCCGGGGCTGCAGCCCGCGCGCATGGTCGGTTCCTGTGCACCCACGCCTCCGCGCCTCCGCGCCTCCGCGCCTCCGCCAGCCTGCTAGTGCTGGTGATGAACACCAATGTTCCCAGCACCTCCGCGCCGGCCGGGCTCCCTTCCGAAGTGACTCGGCAGCTGGTGCAGGCCACTGACAAGCCGGCCCGGGACATCGTGGGTCCCTGGCCAGCTTGTGGCCTTCAGGGCTGGAGGGAGAAGCGCGCTCCGCACTCTGCTCCGCATGGGCAAGATCTGTGCGCAGAACGGCTCCTACAGCTGCCGTGCGGCGTCCTGGCCGGTCGCGGGCACTGCAGCCTGGGTAGGATCCGCACCAACTCCTGAGACACCAACGTGGTCAGCGTGGGCGGGCACGGCTCCACCTTTGCCTGAGGGCTCCGACGCCCGGACCCGAACGCACCAGAGACTGCCGCCCACACTATTGGGCCCGCTCTGCCCCCCTGAAGACCCCCACTGGGGGTCGGGGGAAGTAAAGGGTTTGGAGGCTGAGGAAAAACAAATGTGTACAGGTAAATAAATTTTGACCTATGTGTATACCTGTGAAACTATTACCAACAACCAAGATAATAAACATATCCACCGCTAATTTTATTATTTTTTAAATTACAAAAGCTGTGCAAGCTAGTTGGAAATGCGTAGAGAAGCAGTAAGAAAGTGGAAACAAATTCTCTTTACCCTCCCTTGGGGTAATCTTTTAAAATTTGAATCCTAACAAGTTTTTTTCCTTGTCTTAAATGCCTTTAATTGCTTCAGTTGCCTTTATTATTTATTTATTTATTTATTTATTCATTCATTCATTTATTTTTGTATCCAAAGTCTGTTTATTGGAATAGCCTTGCTTTTCCTCTTGTAGGCTGGTTGAGGACGGTGGAGCAGCCCACATGCAAAACCACCGTTGGTGCTTGGCTGAAGACGGTGGTGACTTTGTAGCAACCTGGCCAAGTCATTTCCGAGAAATAGGAGCTGGGGCTCTGCACCAGGCGCTTCCTCCTGTGCTTCCCCTTCCGGGGCGGGTGGAGGAGGTCCTTCCTGTGGGGCATGTTCTCATGGGGAGGTGGAAACTGCTGGAAAGGCAATTGCCTTTGAATAAAGACAAAAATCTTTACCTGAAGGCTTGGTCTGATCCCCCACCCACCTTTCCAGCTTCCTCTGGCAGGCTTCACAGAAAAAACTCCTGAGGGATTGTTAAGATTACAGATTCTTGGGGTGCCTGGCTGGCTCAGTCAGTAGAACATGCAACTCTTGCTTTCAAAGTCATGAGTTCAAGCCCCATGTTGGGCATGGAGCCAACTTAGAAAAAACCAAACAGATTCTTGTGTCTCACTTATTGGAGTTTCTGATAAAGATCTGGGATTTTGGGGCACCTGGGTGGCTCAGTTGGTTAAGCGGCTGCCTTCGGCTCAGGTCATGATCCCGGGGTCCTGGGATCCAGCCCTGCATCAGGCTCCCTGCTTGGTGGAGAGCCTGCTTCTCCCTCTCCCTCTGCCTGCCTCTCTGCCTACTTGTGCTCTCTCTCTTTCTGTCAAATAAATAAATAAAATCTTAAAAAAAAAATCTGGGATTTTCCTGGGGACTTGTGTTTTATTTATTTATTTATTTTTTTAAAGATTTATTTATTTATTTGAGAGAGCGAGAATGAGAGAGAGTACATGAGAGGGGGGAGGGTCAGAGGGAGAAGCAGGCTCCTCGCTGAGCAGGGAGCCCGATGCGGGACTCGATCCCGGGACTCCAGGATCATGACCTGAGCCGAAGGCAGTTGCCCAACCAACTGAGCCACCCAGGCGCCCGGGACTCGTGTTTTAAAAAACTCTTCACGTTATACTGATGAGAAAGTTCTGGGAAAGCAAACATACTGAAGGCACTCTTTCTATTCACAAATAAGATTGGGTGAGGGGTGCTGGGTGGCTCAGTTGGTTAAGCATCTTCCTTCCGCTCAGGTCATGATCCTGGGGTTTTGGGATTGAGCCTCACATCGGGCTCCCTGCTCAGCGGGGAGTCTGCTTGTCCCTCTCCCTCTGCCCCTCACCCTGCTTGTGCTCTCTCTCTTGCTCTGCTCTCTCTCAAATAAATAAAATCTTAAAAGCAAGCAAGCAAACAAGCAAAAAACCCACAGAAGATTGGGTGAGGGACATAGTTAACAAGGAAAACTTAATCAAGTTGCATTGTTACCAATCTATTATAGCTGCTAACTCAAGAAATGAACAGGTGGAAAAAAAAAATGGTGGCGCCTGGGTGGCTTAGTCGGTTGAGCGTCTGCCTTTGGCTCAGGTCATGATCCCAGGGTCCTGGGATCGAGCCCCACATTGGGCTCCCTGCTCCACGGGAAACCTGCTTCTCCCTCTCCCACTTCCCCTGCTTGTGTTCCCTCTCTCGCTGTGTCTCTCTCTGTCAAATAAATAAACAAAATCTTAAAAAAAAAAAAAAAAGAAAGAAATGAACAGGTGAGCCCTGGCATGCTTCGGGACCAACTGCTCCATCCCCCAAAATCCTGAGGGGACTGGACAAATCGAAAGCATAGCTGCTGGCTGCGTTTACCAACACTGTTGCTGAACAAACTCGGATAAACTCATCACAAGGGAAGCCAGTAGCTCAAGAGATGAGGGTTTGGAAAAGAGAATGGGAGAAATTCATTCCAGGTGCCGGCAGCAGGGGGAGGTTGCAAGGCTCAAGCCTCAATAACTGCGGGCAAGATGGACATCTAGAGTTTGACAGAGAGAGGTTCCAGGGGGTATGTGTAAGAGAGCAGGGCAGAGAACATGTGGTCATAGGTGGGGGTCAGTGTCAGGGAAGGGGATGTGTGGGGTGTGGCCTACTAGACATTCCATTGCTATCATGGCTTTTCTAGTCTGGCGGTTGGAATGTTCTTTTCCTTGCAAAACATCTTCATCAATGCCTCAAGAAAGTGCGATAAGAAATAAGCACAATGGGTTTTAGTTAGAGCATGAGTTAAGCAGTCTAGTCTATTTCTGGTTTTAACTGTTCGGGCCTATACTTGAGCAAGACAGCTCACTGACAGTGTTTCAGGATTTCTTTTCCTTTAGTGCCCACGGTTCTTGGTTGTGCCGCTTCAAAGAATGAAGAGGTAGACCAGACAGAGTGGTGGGTAGCAAAGCAAAGTAAATTGAGTGATAGTACAAAGCTCCCAAGGAGGGAGGGGACCTGAGAGGGTTGCCATTGGAGTTTCTAAGTCTAGGGGCTCTTTTGCGGAACTATCTTAAGCAGCCAGGGTGTGCTAAGGCATGCCAATCAGGGCTTTGATCATGCATCTGTCTACCTGTTAGGTTAATGTTTACATGCTGATGGTCTTGTCTAAGCTGCACAACAGGATGTTAGTGCTGTTTTGTCTTAGCTGGTCCTGATTCCATGTTTTCTCAATGGGGACCCTGGCCTGACAACATAACTGTCCAACTAACTCCTAACAACAACATCAATTTTTTTTGTTGGTTTGATTTTGGCTCTGGGTAAGATGAGTTTATTTGCCCATACCATCCCTCCTGCAATATAGCTGAAGTCTTCATGGAAAGGGTCAAGTGACATTGTTTTATTCATGTTACCATTGTTGGGAGTGAAGATGTGCTGGTAGAAGAATATGTGGGCTGATAGAATGTGCCAATATACAAGCTGGTAGGTAATTAGAAGCATACATGATAAAATAAACTCTACTTAGGTCTAGTAAATTCCAGGCCTGGAAAAGATGAAATAGAATTGTCTGAAGAAGGATGACATCCTTACCAAGCAGGCTATCTATCCAGAAGACTCAGTAGATATATTGATCAGTGCCCCTCTATTAATATCTAGAAAATGCCACCATTACCAAAAATGTACCGATAGTCACCCATACTGTGGCCTGTCCTCTGGCTCCCCTCAAAGTTGGGAATGGGACTGAAGTAGGGGTGCTGGATGTCTTCACCCACACAAAGACAAATTCAGCATGAACCGTGAATAGGAGTGTATAGATTTGGGACAGCAGAAAATGTGCTGAGTGCAGAGCAAAGGAAAAAGAAAAAGCACTTCTCCTACCTGTAAGAAAAAGCATTTCTCCTACTCAGTTCCAGGATGTGGATGAATACTATCTATTTTTTTTTTTAAGATTTTATTTATTTGACAGAGAAAGACACAGTGAGAGAGGGAACACAAGCAGGGGGAGTGGGAGAGGGAAAGCAGGCTTCCTGCGGAGCAGGGAGCCCGATGCAGGGCTCGATCCCAGGACCCTGGGATCATGACCTGAGCCGAAGGCAGACGCCACCCAGGCACCCCGAATACATATCTATTGCATTTTACATATTGGGAATTTAATAGTTGTTATATTAGAAAAGTTTGGTTCCAACATTAAAACCAATCAAATAATACTGAGTACCTGTTGTGTATGGAAGGTCCTTTCTAAACATTCCAACAGAAGAAAAACACTGGTGCTTTGACTCTAAGTTTACTCAGAGCCAAACATTTTACAAGCTATCTCAAAATCCCTGTTATTAGTGTCTGCCTTGAGCATGGAGGTATTAAGAAGAGAACCATAGGGCCAAGGTGGAGTCACCTGCCCTGAGGACAGCAAACCAAGACTTAATTGCAGTTTCAAACTCTCCAGGGGTGGAATTTAAGACAATCAACCTGGAATTTTTATAGTCAACACCACCGAGGTAACCTCTCCATCCCTCACCCCCCAAACAAAGGAAGATGAGGTGATCTGCATGATAAGACCCCTGTGCTTCCCCTTAAGGGAACATGAACTGGCCTGAACGGATATTTTTGTTTTGCTAATAATGTTTTGCCCCACCTTCTTTCCTATAAAAACCTTCTTTCCGTACAACTCTTTGGAGCTCTCCACTAGTTGCTGGGTGAGATGCTACCCATGCTCGAACTGCTTAGCAAAACCAATTTGGTCTTGGAATTTACTCGCTGAATTTTATTTTTTTAAGAGTGTAATGTGGCCTGTCACCTAATTGCCATTTATTTATTTTGTGTGTGTGATTTTTGCATTTTTAGCAGCAAGTCTTTTGAGGGTGTTTTGTACCACCTCTGTGTGGCAGATGACTGAGTCATAAGATAGACTATTAATATAGGACTTTCTAAGTGACTAAGTAAGCACTGCATCCAAGGTCATGGACATAGGCTCTGACAATCACCCTACTTTAGCTTGAAATTTATCTTCTAAATTTAAAATTTTCCATAATTGACCTAAAAATGCTTTTTTTCCCCCTGAAAAGAAGTATGATTAAATAAATTAAATTGATGTTGAATTAAAATACCGGGAAGAAATGGATAACTAAAAATAACAGGATATGATTAATGGTTTTGATTCATAGCCTATTTTTATCCTCTTCTGGAATCTGAGTATCCAGATTTGTATTTGCAGAGCAATACAAGAAAAAATGAGATTGGAATCTTAAGTTTTGAAGTTCTCTTCTTTTGAATCAACTTTATTGAAAGACTATCACTTGAGAATTTGATCTTAATAAGTTAATACTCTCAGAGTTATTTCTCTTGGACTAGATGTTAGCCTCTGTAAGAATTCATTGTTAATTTTACAGGGTGTGATAATGTTATTATGGTTATGTTGTTTAAAAATCCTCATCTCAGGACACCTGGGTGGCTCAGTTGGTTAAATGTCTGCCTTCGGCTTGGGTCATGATCCCAGGGGCCTGGGATCGAGTCCCAAATTGGGCTCCTTGCTCAGTGGGGAGACTGCTTCTCCTTCTCCCTCTGTTGCTTGCCTGCTTTTGCTGTGTCTCTCAAATAAATAAAGTCTTCAGAAAAAAATCCTTATCCCTTAGAGATATATATAGAATATGTGTAGGTAAAATGATATAACGCCTTGGTTTCACTTTAAAAATATTCCAGCCAAGGCGTGCCTGGATGGCTCAGTTGCTAGAACAAGCCCCATGTTGGGCGTGGAGCTTACTTAAAAAAACCTTAAAAATATTCCAGCCATACAAAACAAAGTAAGAAGAAGATGGGGAAATACACAGGTAATAAGAATGGCAGAAACTGTACCCCAATGTTTATAGCGGCAATGTCCACAATAGTCAAACTATGGAAAGAGCCCAGATGTCCATCAACAGATGAATGAAAAAAGAAGATGTATATATATATACACAATGGAACACTACTCAGCCATCAAAAAAAGTGAAATCTTGCCATTTGCAACGACGTGGATGAACTAGAGGGTATTATGCTAATAGAAATAAGTCAGAGAAATACAATTATGATCTCCCTCATATGTGGAATTTAAGAAACAAAACAAGGGGGATGCCTGGGTGGCTCGGTTGGTTGAATGTCTGCCTTTGGCTCAGGTCATGATCCCAGGGTCCTGGTATCGAGTCCCACATAGGGCTCCTTGCTCAGCAGAGAGCCTGCTTCTCCCTCTGCCTGCCCGTCCCCCTTGTGCTCTTTCTATCTCTCTCTGACAAATAAATAAAATCTTAAAAAAAAAAAGAAAACAGGGACACCTTGGTGGCTCAGTCAGTTGGGCATCTGCCTTCAGCTTGGGTCATAATCCCTGGGTCCTGGGATGGAGCCCCACATTGGGCTCCTTGCTCAGTGGGGAGCCTGCTTTTCCCTCTGCCTCTGCCTACTTGAGCTCTCTGTCTCTGTGTCAAATAAATAAACAAAATCTTTAACAAAACAAAACAAAACGGGATCATAGGGGAAGGGAGGGAAAAATAAAACAAGATGAAATCAGAGAGGGGACAAACCATAAGAGACTCTTAACCATAGGGAACAAACTAAGAGTTGCTGGAGGGGAGAGGGGTGGGGGGATGGGGTAACTGGGTGATGGACATTAAGGAGGGCGCACGATGTAATGAGCACTAGGTATTATATAAGACTGATGAATCACTGAATTCTACCTCTGAAACTGATGATACACTATATGTTAATTAGTTGAATTTAAATCATTAAAAAATTTCATAATAAAAATTAAAAACAAAGAAAGGAAAAAAAAGAATGGCAGAATGTTCCTCACACCTGTCAAAATGGTTAAAATCAACAACACAAGAAACAACAGGTGTTGACAACAATGTGGAGAAAAAGGAACTCTCATGCACTGTTGGTGGGAATTCAAATTGGTGCAGCCACACTGGAAAACAGTATGGAGGTTCCTCAAAAAGTTAAAAATAGAACTACCCTACAATCTAGCAATTGCACTACTGGGTATTTACCCAAAGAATACAAAACCACATATTCAAAGAGATACATGCACCCCTATGTTTATAGCAGCATTATTTTATTTTTTTTTTTTTAAAGATTTTATTTATTTATTCATGAGAGACAGAGAGAGAGAGAGAGAGAGAGGCAGAGGGAGAAGCAGGCTCCCAAGGAGCAGGAAGCCCGATGCGGGACTCGATCCCAGGACCCCGAGATCATGACCCGAGCCGAAGGCAGACGCTCAACCATCTGAGCCACCCAGGCGCCCTATAGCAGCATTATTTACAATAGGCAAGATAGGGAAGAAGCCCAAGTATCCATTTATAGATGAATGGATAAAGAAGAAGTTATATATATAAAACTTTATATATATATTTATATAAAATAGAATATATAATGGATTATTACTCAGCCATAAAAAATGAAATCTTGCCATTTGCAAGGACATGGATGGAGCTAGAGAGGATAATGCTAAGTGAAATAAGTCAGTCAGAGAAAGACAAATACCATATGATTTCACTCATATGTGGAATTTAAGAAACAACAAATGAACAAAGGGAAAAAAAAGACAAACCAAGAAATAGACTCTTAATTATAGAGACTAAACTGATGGTTACCAGAGGGGAGGTGGGTGGAGGATGGGTGAAATAGGTGATGGGGATTATGGAGTGCACTTGCAGAGATGAGCCCCAGGTGTTGTATGGAGTTGTTGAATCAGTGTACTGTACACCTGAAAATAATACTGTATGTTAACTAACTGGAGTTAAAATTAAAAACTTAAAAAGAATGGCAGAATGCTGATAGTTGTGTAAAGCAGGTGATAGATATATGGGGGTTCATTATGATCTTTCCATGCATTAAAAAAAAAATTCCACAATAATAAGTTCAAAAAAGGTTTTTCTCAGTAACACACTCTACATTCTATTTTTGTTTTGCTTTCTTTTAGCAATCTTTTTATTTTTGGCAAAACTACCACATCCAGAATGTAAACGCAATGAGAATGGCCCTTCCCATTCTTTGTTCAGAAATAAGTTTAGCACCCATTTAATGAATAACCTACGCTTGGTGCAGTTGCTACTTGAGGCAAAGGGATTTGAAAGGAACACATGATCTGGTCACTGGAAGAAAGTCACATTTCTGATCTTCAGTTTCCTTATTGGAAAATGAGCAAACAAAACTGGATGATTTTAGTAATCCCCTTCCAGTTTTATGTGTCTTTGAGTCTGGCTTCTTGAGAATAAGAACTGTAATGATCTTTTGATTGAGATGGCATAAAACAATTAGACTTTAAATACATATACACTTAATAATAGGTGACTTCGGACCAGATGTCTGTTCCTTCTTGTGATAATAGGATGTTCTTCATGGCATTCCCTTCCCTGTCAGCTATCCTTTACTTTCTCTCCTGGTGTTGGTTTCTTTCCAAGAATAACCTGGGATTTTTAGGCAAATAGTTGTATGGAAGAACCTACCCTTCTAAAATTTATGATATTCTATGATAACATTTTTTTTTTAAAGATTTTATTTTTTTGACAGAGAGAGAGAGAGCGAGAGCAGGAACACAAGCAGGGGGAGTGGGAGAGGGAGAAGCAGGCTTCCTGCCGAGCAGGGAGCCCGATGAGGGACTCGATCCCAGGACCCTGGGATCATGACCTGAGCTGAAGGCAGACGCTTAACGACTGAGCCACCCAGGCGCCCCTATACGATAACATATTAATAAACATTTTTGGTAATTTAACTCAGCCTAGGTTTTTTTTAAAATGAGAGTTAATGCATTTTCAAACTTAATGTGGTAATTTTCCTTAGCTATAAGGAGTAAGTGATTTCAGAAACACACTTAACAGGACAAGCCAAGTGCGATTTGGTACTCAGTTATTAGGACACTGGGAAGACTTAAAATTTCAATTTTGACATACCATAAAAAGAGCAAATACCAGGTGGTTCTGAAGAAATGAATTTAAAGTAAATGTGTCTATTTAAAAAATGTGTTTTGCAGAAGCATGAGAAAAATGTGTTTACAGAGTTGAATGTTGCTGTGGAGAATTCAGAAGTTAAATATACATATATATATTTATAAATATATATATATATTTATAACAGAAAAAGATAAATGACTTCCCACAAAACCATCTTTTCTTTGAAGCTTTTTGCACTAAATCAGAACTGTTATATCTTTGTATTCTTTGGTTGATTTTTGTTGGCATTGTTAATTACATATGACAAATACTTTTTTTTAAGATTTTATTTATTTATCTGACAGAGAGAGAGAGAACACAAGCAGGGGGAGTGGGAGAGGGCGAAGCAGGCTTCCCGCTGAGCGGGAAGTCTGACGTGGAGCTCAATCCCAGGACCCTGGGATCATGACCTGAGCCGAAGGCAGATGCTTAACAACTGAGCCACCCAGGCGCCCCAAATACTTTTTTTTTTTTAAGTGGGCTTCACATCCAGCATGGAGCCCAACACAGTGCTTGAGATCAAAACCTGAGCTGAGATCAAGAGTCAAATGCTTAACGGACTGAGCCACCCAGGCACCACTGTAACAAATACTGTCCAAATAGTATTTTACTGAAGGAGGCTTAGAGATATATTTTGCAGCCAATGCAAATCTCGTTTCGCAATCTCTTCTTGGGAACTGGGAGTATACACGGCAACTATATGCCTTAGTTAACTTTTTTTATAAAGATTTTATTTATTTATTTGAGAGAGAGAATGAGAGACAGAGAGCACGAGAGGGAAGAGGGCAGAGGGAGAAGCAGACCCCCTGCTGAGCAGGGAGCCCGATGCGGGACTCAATCCCGGGACTCCAGGATCATGACCTGAGCCGAAGGCAGTCGCTTAACCAACTGAGCCACCCAGGCGCCCCTTAGTTAACTTTTTTATTGGCAAGGAGGTGAGGCTAAGTTTACAGGAACAAACATAGGTAACTTGGTAACTTGCACTTTTCTTCTGTCTGACAAATGAAAGAAAATGCCTGTTTTTTACCCCCAACCCCTTCCGTCATTCTTCCTCCCTTTCTTCCACAAACATGTATTGAGCTCTTTCTATGTGTGAATTTTTAGGGATTTAGGGAAGTGGGGATGGGGATGTGGAAGAGGGGAGAATGTCATCAAGAAAGTCATGAATTCTAGGACAGAACCATGTACCCTGCCTTACCAAGCCATGACTCAGAGCTCTGATTCTCTCCTAAGCTCTGGAATTGCATTTCCAATTTTTAATTTGATTTTTTTCTAGCTATCATTTGCTAATAATTACTGTTGGGTCATGCATTCTTTCTTTAAACTGTATTAAGAAACCCTTATAAGACAGATACTCTGCCCACTTTGCAGTAAGGAGATACAGATTTATTTAGTTATTTTTAAAGATTTTATTTATTTATTTGACATAAGGTGAGATAGCAAGAGCAGGAACACAAGCAGGGGGAGTGGGAGAGGGAGAAGCAGGCTTCCCGCCTGAGCTGCGGGGCTCCATCCCAGGACCCTGGGATCACGACCTGAGCCAAAGGCAGATGCTTAACGACTGAGCCACCCAGGCGCCCCGGAGATACAGATTTAGATCAGTTAAGACGCTGAGCCAGGATTCAAATCAAGTCTGTTTGATGGCACACACCTATGCTTTTTTAGCACCTCAACACTCTGTAGTAGCAGGATCTTAATACCAAATGTCTATAGAAAAATTGAGGGTCCAGTGCAGACTGTGGGGGCCCTCAGAAGCTTGTGCTACATGAAGTGTTGGGAGCTGGTGATCAGCTCTACCAGCTGAAGCCAGGCCATTGGTATTACAGTGGTTCTGATCTTTAGAAAGTAGCTGAATACAGATTTTTATTTATTTTTTAAAAAATATTTTATTTATTTATTTGCCAGAAAGAGAGAGAGAGAGAGCACAAGCAGGGGGAGTGGCAGGCAGGGACAGAGGGAGAAGCAGGCTTCCTGCAGAGCAAGGAGCCTGATGTGGGGCTCCATCCCAGGACCCTGGGATCACAACCCGAGCCGAAGGAGATGCTTAACTGACTAAGCCACCCAGGTGCCCCTTATTTATTTTTAAAGATTTTATTTATTCATTAGAGAGAGTGAGTGCATGAGGCAGGGGAGGAGCAGAGGGAGAAATATACTCCCCACTGAGCAGGGAGCCTGATGAAGGGCTAGATCCCAGGATCCTGGGATCACAACCTGAGCCAAAGGCAGATGCCCAACAGACTGAACCACCCAGGCACCCCTGAATATAGGCTTTTAAATGAAAGTTCCCAGTTATTAAATGATGTTATTTAATTATGCACACATTTTTAAAAAATATGAGGGCCAAACAAAGCATGTCTACAAGCACCTCAACCTTAACACCTCTGCAACTTCTTTTCCCTTCAAACCTGTTCATATTCCTGCCCATATCGCAGTAGGGGCATCTCTTGCCACAGAATGTGTGGGGTTCAAAACTGACGGTGTTTCTCCTTTCTCCCTTTCATCCCACATTCCCAACCCCAGAATTATCTCTCAAATCTGATACTCCTCTCTGCCCACCCTCCCCCCAGCTACTGTCTTCTGTCAAGTTCTTATTTCTATCTGCACTATAGCACTACCTCTTACCTGGTATCCTTACTTCCAAGCTTTCTCCTCTGCAAAACTGCTGGTTAAGTTAAAAAAAAAAATTGCCCCCAAATCAATGGAGAGAAAAGGATGTACTGTTAAAAAGATAAGTTGGGGAAAATTGGCTCACTATATGGAGAAAATTAAAACTGGATCTCCACCTAACACCACATGGGAGTGTGGATTCTGGATGGGTTAAACACATGTAGGAGAATATCTTTGTGATTTTGGTTCAGGGAGGACTTATTTTTTTTTTTAAGAAGTGGCCATTTGATTTTTTTTAAATTTTTATTATTTATTTATTTGAGAGAGAGAGTGAGAGAGAGAGCACAAGAGGGGGGAGCGGGAGAGGGAGAAGCAGACTCCCTGTTGAGCAGAGAGCCCGATGCGGGACTCGATCCCGGGACTCCAGGATCATGACCTGAGCTGAAGGCAGTCGCCCAAGCAACTGAGCCACCCAGACGCCCTCAGGGAGGACTTCTTAAACAAAATAAAGCAAAAGCCTCAACTGTAGGAAAAAAAATTGACAAATGTGATTATATCAAAACTGAGTATTTCTGTAAATGATGTTAACAGATGAAATAATAAGAAAAGGTATTTGTAATATGTAAACCAACCTAAGGGTTAATATATAGAATACTTAAAGATACTTCTGCAAAAGACAGCAAACCCAATGGGGAAAAAATGGACTAAAGATTAAAAATATGGTCCAAAGAAGTTTCTAGAGGAGGAAACCTGAAGAACTAATAAGCATATAAAGAGAAGCTCCTCACTGGTGATCAAAGAAATGCAGATAAAAACAGCAATGAGATGTCAGTTTATACCAATGAGACTAGCACATATTAGAAAGTGTAGGTGGGGGCGAGGGAATTCAGTTACCCTCCTGCATTACTGGTGAAAATATAAAGTAGTGCAGCTGTTTAGGACGGCAACCTGGCACAATTTAACCAAATTAAGTATATGCATGCCCTGTGAATAGTAATTCTGCTCCTGAGTATATATTCCAAAGGAATTGTTATACAGATGTGTAATGAGACACATAGAGATGTTTAGTGAAATGGTTTTTTTTTTTTTTTTTTGGTCATATGGTAGTGAGGAGTTGTGTCAGCTGGGTGTTCATCAGTGGGAGAGTGGATAGTAAAATGTTATGGATGTATACTCATAAGTATAATATAGCAATTGCAATAAACAGATTATATATACACATTGCCATATGGATACATTTTAAAATCATAATGTTTAGTAAAAAAAGAAGTAAAAGAGAATGAGTTATGTGACACACTACCATTTATGTTAATTAAAAATACAGACATACTTCTATGTGATAAAGGGTTAGTATCCAAAATATATAAAGAACTTATGCAACTCAACGCCAATAACCCCACAAATAATCTAATTAAAAATGGGCAGAAGAGGGCTCCTGGGTGGCTCAGTCGTTAAGCATCTGCCTTTGGCTCAGGTCATGATCCTGGGGTCCTGGGATGGAGCCCCACATCGGGCTCCCTGCTCTGCAGGAAGCCTGCTTCTCCTTCTCCCACTCCCCCTGCTTGTGTTCCCTCTCTTGCTGTCTCTCTCTCTGTCAAATAAATAAAATCTTTAAAAAAAAATGGGCAGAAGAGGGGTGCCTGGGTGGCTCAGTCAGTTAAGCATCCGACTCTTGATTTCAGCTCAGGTCATGATCTCAGGGTTGTGAGATTGAGCCCTGGGTCAGGTTCTGCAGTGAGTGTGGAGCCTGCTGAAGATTCTCTCTCCCTCTCCCTCTGCTCCTCTCTCTCTCTAATTAAAAAAATGTGGGTAGAAGACATGAACAGACATTTCTCTAAAGAAGACATACAGATGGCCAAAGACACATGAAAAGATGCTCAACACCATTCATCAGGAAAATGCAAATCAAAACCACAATGAGATAGCACCTCACACCTGTCAGAATGGCTAAAATAAAAAACACAAGAAATAACAAGTGTTGTCAAAGATGTAGAGAAAAGGGAACCCTCATACACCGTTGATGAGAATGTCAGTTGGTACAGCCACTGTGGAAAAGAGTATGGAAGTTCCTCAAAAAATTAAAAATAAAAATACCATGTGATTCAGTAATTCTGCTATTGGGGTATTTACCCAAAGAAAACAAAAATGTTAACTTGAAAAGACGTATGCACCCCTATGTTCATTGCAGCATTATTTATAATAGTTAAATTATGGAAGCAGCCCAAGTGTCCATTGATAGATGAATGGATAAAGAAGATGTGGTATGTACATACAATGGAATATCACTCAGCCATAAAAAAAAAAAATGAAATCTTGCCATTTGCAACATGGCTAGATCTAGAAAGTATGTTAAGTGAAATAAGTCAGTCAGAGAAAGACAAATACTATATGATTTCACTCACGTGGAATTTAAGAAACAAAACAAATAAAGAAAAAAGAGACAAACCAAAACACAGATTCTTTTTTTTTTTTTTTAAGATTTTATTTATTTGACACAGAGAGACACAGCAAGAGAGGGAACACAAGCGGGGGGAGTGTGAGAGGGAGAAGCAGGCTTCCCGCTGAGCAGGGAGCCCGATGCGGGGCTCGATCCCAGAACTCTGGGATCATGACCTGAGCCGAAGGCAGATGCTTAACGACTGAGCCACCCAGGCGCCCCCAAAACACAGATTCTTAACTATACAGAACAGACCGATGGTTACCAGAGGGGAAGTGGGTAGGGGGATGGGTGAAATAGGTGAAGGGGCTTAAGAGCATACTTATCACAATGAGCACTGAATAATGTATAGAATTTTTGACTCACTATATTTTACACCTGAAACTAAATAACACTGTATGTTAACTATACCATAATTAATAAAAAAAGACATGCACATTTTGTAAGAACACACACAAACAGGAACATAAATACAAAGATGAAAATATTGAATGTTATGGCACCTGGGTGGCTCAGTCGGTTAAGCGTCTGCCTTTGGCTCAGGTCATGATCTCAGGGTCCTGGGATGGAGCCCAGCATTGGGCTCCCTGCTGAGCAGGGAGTCTGGTTCTCCCTCTCCCTCTGCTCCTCCCCCCTGCTCATGCTCTCTCTCTCTCTCAAATAAATAAAGTAAAATAAAAATCTTTTTTTTTTAAAGATTTTATTTATTTATTCATGATAGACAGAGAGAGAGAGAGAAACAGAGGGAGAAGCAGGCTCCCGAGGAGCAGGGAGCCTGATGCGGGACTCGATCCCAGGACCCTGGGATCATGACCTGAGCCGAAGGCAGACGCTTAACCATCCGAGCCACCCAGGCGCCCAGTAAAATAAAAATCTTAAAAAAAAAAAAGAAAAGAAAATATCATTAAATGTTAAATGATTGCATATAGTAGGAGTTAAGGGGATTGAGAGAGAATATGAGGATAAAAAGAGATAAAGAAGAAAGTTTTGTCTAGACAAAAAAATGATAATAAGCCATGCATGACCTGTCAAGTATGATTAACTCATCCTTATGCATTTGAGGTCTAATAAAAATCATACCCCCAGCACAGAACACACACAAACACACTTTCCTCTTGGTACTGCCAAAGTTAACTTTCCTCCATTGACTGTCACCTATAATTAAATGTCAAATTTCATAATCTATCCCTAAGGTAGTCCGTCTTCCACCTGTCCCTGAAATTCTTGTCATTCCTGAACATACCTTTCCTATTGTTTCCGCCTTGAGTTTTGACTCTTGTATTGTGATAATTTGTTTACATGTGTATTTTCTCATTAGTTTGTGAGCTTCTGAAGTTCCCAAGGGCATATAAATTGTTTTTAAAGATTTTATTTATTTATTTGCCAGAGAGAGAGAGAGAGAGAGGGAGAGTACAAGCAGGGGGAGTGGCAGACAGAGGGAGAAGCAGGCTCCCCGCTGAGTAAGGAGCCTGATGTAGGACTCAATCCCAGGACCCTGGGATCATGACCTGAGCCAAAGTCAGGCGCTTAACCATCTGAGCCACCCAGATGCCCCCCCAAGGGCATAAATATTAAATACCATATGGATTTTATTTTTGTTTCTTTGTTTTTAAGGTTTTATTTTTAAGTAATCTCTATACCCAGTGTGGGGCTTGAACTTATAACTCCAAGATCAAGAGTCACATGCTCTACCAACTGAGCCAGCCAGGGGCCCCAATACTATGTGGTTTTAATCATCAGGAAAATTATAGCTTGTCAGATGATACATCTATTATCCACATAGACAAGCATTTATTGAATGGTTTCTAAATGTTTGTTGAATTAAGTGATTACTCAGTGAATTATCAAATCCAGCTACAACCTGGATCCAGTCAAATCCCCAATGTCTTCTTGAATTGAGTCTTGCTATGGAGAAATCTGAGGCCATCCTGACTTTTTTCTCCCATATAAATTATTTAATCTTTTCAGTCCAATAACTTTATTAGGATATGCCTTTTTGGATGAGTTTTTTCTGGTGCTTAGTAAGTCATTCCGATATGTACACTCATGTCCTCATTTGTTTCAGGAAAGTTTTCTTGAATATCTTGCACTATTTATTATTGCATTATTTTGATTTTCTTCTTCAAGGATTTCAATAATGCGAATGTTGACACTCCTTGTTTTCTAGATAATGCTCTTTCCTTTAAAATCTTTATTTCACTCTTCTTATTTTTATACTCTAGGACTCTTTTTTTTTTTAAAGATTTTATTTATTTATTTGAGAGAGAGAGAGAGTGAGAGAGAGAGAGAGAGCACAAGAGGGGGGAGCAGGAGAGGGAGAAGCAGACTCCCTGCTGAGCAGGTAGCCCGATGCGGGACTATACTCTAGGACTCTTATGGTATTTTTCTTCTGGGTCTGTTTCCCCTGTGTTTTCCTTCTTTTTCATCCTCATCTCTCTTGGGTTTACTTTTTCCCTGTACTTCTTTCATTTTACATTTTATCTCCTAAGATTATCTCATCATCTCTTCCCAGAAGTCTTGTATTTCTGCTTGGAGTGTGTCTTCCAGAGTTGCAATTACTTCATTGACATTTCTTAAACTCATGGTGAAAATTTTAGTTATATATGTTTCTTTTAATTTTAATTTTACAGATTTCTTTATTTATTTGAGAGAAAGAGAGTTGGAGGGAGGGACAGAGGGATAGAATCTTCAAGCAGACTCCTGCTGAGTGTGGAGCCTGACACGGGGCTCGATCCCATGACCCATGAGATCATGACCTGAGCCAAAACCAAGAGTTGGACACTGAACTGACTGAGCCTCTTTAATTTTAGTTTTTAAATTTGAGTATGGTCGATGCACAATGTTACATTAGTTTCAGGTGAAGAACCTAGTTATTTGACATCTCTATATGTTATGCTATGCCCACCACTTTCGCCTGTTTCTTTATAGCTTTTCTTTTTTTCTTGGTCAGTGTGATTTGTTCATTGTTAAGTTTGTAATTGTTTTCACATTTAAAAAAAGTACATTTGTATCAATGCTGTGCTAGATCCTTTAAAAAAATTTATTATCTGTTTATTTATTTTTATTAGATTCAGAGGTAGAGTTTAGTGATTCATCAGTTGCATATAATACCCAGTGCTCATTACATCAAGTGCCCTCCTTAATGCCCATCACCCAATTATCCCTTCCCTGCACCAACCTCCCCTCCAGCAACCCTCACTTTCTTCGCTATGGTTAAGAGTCTCTTTCGGTTTGCCTCCCTCACAATTTTCATCTTATTTTATTTTTCCTTCCCTTCGTCTATATTCATCTGTTTTTTTCTTAAATTCCACATATGAATGAAATCGTATGGCATTTTCTTTCTCTGATTTATTTCACCTAGCATAATACCTTCTAGTTCCATCCATGTCATTGCAAATGGCAAGATTTCATTCTTTTTGATGGCTGAGTAATATTCCATTGTATGCACATAACTACATCTTCTTTATCTATTCATCTGTCAATGGACATCTGGGCTCTTTCCATAGTTTGGCTATTGTGGACATTGCTGCTATAAACATTTGGGTGCATGTGCACCTTCAAATCACTATGTTTGTACCCTTTGGATAAATACCTAGTAGTGCAATTGCTGGGTTGTAGGGTATCTCTATTTTTAACTTTTTGAGGAACCTCCATACTATTTTCCAGAGTGGCTGCCCCAGTTTGCATTCCCACCAACAATGTAAGAGGGTTCCCCTTTCTCTCCTATCCTTGCCAACATCTGTTGTTTCCTGAGTTGTTAATTTTAGCCATGTTAATTTTAGCCATTCTGACCCCTGTGAAGTGGCATCTTACTGTGGTTTTGTTTTGTATTTCCCTGATGCAGAGTGATGTTGAGCATTTTTTCATGTGTTTCTTGGTTATTTGTGTCTTCTTTGGAGAAATGTCTGTTTATGTCTTCTGCCTCTTTCTTCCTCTCTTTTTCTTTCTTTCTTTTTCTTTCTTTTTTAAAGATTTTATTTATTTATTTGAGAGAGAGAGAGAGAGGGAGAACACAGGGGGTGGTGGGAGAGCAGAGGGAGAGGGAGAAGCAGACTCCCCACTAAGCAAGGAGCCCAACACTGGGCTGGATCCCAAGACCCTGAGATCATGACCTGAGCTGAGGGTAGACGCTTAATGGACTGAGCCACCCAGGCACCCCTTTCTGCCCATTTCTTGACTGGATTTTTTTGTTTTTTTGGGTGTTGAGTTTGATAAGGTCTTTATAGATTTTGGATACCTGCCCTTTATCTGATAAGACATTTGCAAATATCTTCTTCCATTCCATAGGTTGCCTTTTAGTTTTGTTGACTGTTTCCTTTGCTGTGCAGAAGCTTTTTATCTTGATGAAGTCCCAAAAGTTCATTTTTGCTTTTGTTTCCCTTGCCTTTGGAGACGTGTCTAGCAAGAAGTTGCTATGGCCAAGGTCAAAGAGGTCGCTGCCTGTGTTCTCTTCTAGGATTTTGATGTTCCTATCTCACATTTAGGTCTTTCATCCATTTTGAAGTTATTTTTGTGTATGGTGTAAGAAAGTGGTCCAGTTTCATTATTTTGCATGTGGCTGTCCAATTTTCTTAACACCATTTGTTGAAGAGACTGTCTTTTTTCCATTCGATATTCTTTCCTGCTTTGTCAAAGATTAGTTGACCATAGACCTGAGGTTCCATTTCTGGGTTCTCTATTCTGTTCCATTGATCTATGTGTCTGTTTTTGCGCCAGTACCATACTGTCTGGATGATTGCAGCTTTGTAAGACAGCTTGAAGTCCAGAATTGTGATGCCTCCTGCTTTGGTTTTCTTTTTCAACATTACTTTGGCTATTCAGGGTCTTTTCTGGTTCCATACAAATTTTAGGATTATTTGTTCCAGCTCTGTGAAAAATGTTACTGGTATTTTGATAGGGATTGCAATGAATGTGTAGTTTGCTCTAGGTAGCACAGACGTTTTAACAGTATTTTTTCTTCCAATCCATGAGCATGGAATGTTTTTCCATTTCTTTGTATCTTCCTCAATTTCTTTTATAAGTGTTCTATAGTTTTCTGAGTACAGATCCTTTATGTTTTTGGTTAAGTTTATTCCTAGGTATCTTATGGGTTTTGGTGCAATTGTAAATGGGATTGATTCCTTGATTTCTCTTTCTTCTGCCTCATTGTTTGTGTATAGAAATGCAATTGACTTCTGTGCATTGATTTAATATCTTGCGACTTTGCTGAATTCCTGTATCAGTTCTAACAATTTTTTTGCTGGAATCTTTTGGGTTTTCTACATAGGGTATCATGTTGTCTGTGAAGAATGAAAATTTGACTTCTTTCTACCAGTTTGGATGCCTTTTATTTCTTTTTGTTGTCTGGTTGCTGAGGCTAGGACTTCTAGTACTATCTTGAACAACAGTGGCGAGAATGGACATGCCTGTTGTGTTCCTGACCTTAGGGGAAAAGCTCTCGGTTTTTTGCTGTTGAGGATATTCGCTCTGGTTTTTTCGTATATGGCTTTTATGATATTGAGGTATGTTCCTTCTGTCCCTACACTGCAGAGAGTTTTTATCAAGAAAGGATGCTCTATTTTGTCAAATGCCTTTTCTACATCTATTGACAGGATCATAAGGTCCTTATCCTTATCCTTTCTTTTATTAATGTGATGTATCACACTGATTGATTTGTAGATATTGAACCACCCCTGCAGCCCAGGAATAAATCTCATTTGATCATGGTGAATAATACTTTTAATGTACATTCAGAGTACTCTCCCACTCCCCCTGCTTGTGTTCCCTCTCTTGCTGTGTCTTTCTCTGTCAAATAAATGAAATCTTAAAAAAAGTACATTCAGAATAATTATTGAAAGATATAAGTTTAGTGCCATTGTATTATCTGTGAAGTCACTGTTTTTTTCTTAAAGTTTTTAAAAAATTATTTATTTATTTGACAGAGAGAGAGAGAGAATACAAGCAGGGGGAGCGGCAGGGAGAGGAGAAGCAGGCTCCCGCCGAGCAGGGCGTCCAACTTGGGGCTCCATCCCAGGACTCTGGGATCATGACCTGAGCCGAAGGCAGATGCCTAACCAACTGAGCCACCCAGGTGCCCCTGTAAAGTCACTGTTTCTGTAGATTGTTTCTGTTCCTTTCTGGTCTTTGTTACTTTTGGGCTCTCTTTTTGCTTAAAGGATCCCCTTTAATATTTCTTGCAGGTCTGGTTTAGTGTTCAGAAATTCCTTTAGTTTTTGTTTATCCTGGAAACTCTTTACCTCTCCTATTCTGAATGACAGCCTTGCTGGATAAAGTATTTTTGGCTGCATATTTTCCCCATTTAGCACATTGAATATATCATGTCAGTCCTTTCTGGCCTGCCAGGTGTCTGTGGACAGATTTGCTGCCAGCCTTATGTTTCTATCCTTGTAGGTTAAAGACCTCTTGTTCTGAGCTGCTTTCAGGATTTTCTCTTTATATCTGAAATTTGCAAGTTTCACTATTATATGTCAAGGTGCTGACCTATTTTTATTGATTTTGAGGGAGGTTCTCTGTGCCTCCTGGATTTGAATGCCTGTTTCCTTCCCCAGATTAGGGAAATTCTTAGCAATAATTTGTTCAAGTAAACCTTCTGCCCTGGCCCCCCTTTCATCTTCTGAGACCCCTATTGTATGGATATTATTTTGCTTTATGGGATCACTGATTTCTTGAAATCTCCCTTGGTGATCCAGTAGTTGTCTTTCTTCTTTTCAGCTTCCTTATTTTCCATCATTTTGACTTCTATATCACTGACTCTCTTCTGCCTTCTTTATCCTTGCTGTTTAGAGCCTCCATTTTTTTTTTAGAGTCTCCATTTTTGACTGCATCTCAGTAATAGCATTTTAAATTTCAGCCTGGTTAGATTTTAGTTCTTTTATTTCTCCAGAAAGGGAGTCTCTAGTGTCTTCTATGCTTTTTTAGAGCCTAGTTAGTATCTTTATAATTGTTGTTTTAAATTCTAGTTCAGATATCTTACTTGTATCCATATTGATTAAATCCCTGGCAGTGAGTACTGCCTCCTGTTCTTTCTTTTGTGGTGAAGTTCTCCATCTCGTCATTATGTCCAGAAAAGAAAAGAAGAAAGAGAGCGAAAAGACAACAATACCAACAACAACAACAGAAAAAAATAACAAAAACAAACCAGAAGAAAACAGAAACAAAAGAAGAAAAAAAATCAAACCAGAAACAAAACAGAACAAAACAAAATATGAGGTCCTGACTATATTTTGGTCTGCTTGTTAAAAGAAACTAAATCCCAAAATAGGAAAGAAAGAAGAACTTATATATATACAAAAATAAAGTAAAATAAAATAAAATACAATGAATGGAAACGAAAAATTAAAAAAACAAACAAACATATATATATATAAATACAAATTAAAAAAGAATGGAAAAAAATAAGAAAACAGCTGAAAAAAAAGAAAACAAAGATTAAAGAATTAAAAAAAAGAAAAACAACCCAACCACAAATGCTATATACTCTCTCCCCTAGAGCTGAAGTTGCAGTAAACTTGGTGCTAGCCAGTTGTTCCTGCTGGTCTCGGGGAGGGGTGTGTTGTGCTGATGCTCAGGTCCCTCTGTACTTGTAGAAATGTGCCTCCCTTGCCAGGGGGCTGAGCTCCGTGTAAGCGGCTCCAGATTGCACTATGTGGTTAAAATGGCCTAATTCAACTTCTGGGCTGATTGTACCTATGGAAAATCCTTGTTTGGCTCTGTTTTCAAGAATGCCAAGCTTAGCTCAGCACTTCCCCTGTGCATCTGCTGATGCTCATATTTTGGACTGGGGGTAACCCAAACCATGTTAGAGTAATTGTTGGCTCCTGGTTTTAACATTATAATTAAGAAACTTGTAAAGGTTTCCAAGAGCTATTGGCTGGTCTAAACTCACCTCTTGTGCATGTCTTAGATTTGCATCAAGGGAATAATGTGAGTACCTTGAGGGATAACCTTGGTCATGGGAATATCTTTAAGGCTGTTTGTTAGTGAACTGTTGTTCAGATGCCATAAAACAATGATATAGTGACTCAGGTAAAAGAGTTTAGGATTTTATTGCCAGCAAAGAGACACTCAGGTAGCTTTCTAGAGGGAGAAAAACATTTTATGGGGCACCCGGCTGGCTCAGTCGGGAGACTATGCCACTCTTGATCTGGGGGTTGTGAATTTGAGCCCCACATTAAGTGTAGAGATTACTTAAATAAAGAAACTTTTTTTAAAAAAAGATTTTATTTATTTATTTGACAGAGAGAGAGCACAAGCAGGGGGAGTGGCAGGCAGAGGGAGAGAGAGAAGCAGACTCCCTGCTGAGCAGGGAGCCCAATGCAGGGCTTGATCCCAGGACCCTGAGCTGAAGGCAGATGCCCAACCGGCTGAGCCACCCAGGAGCCCTTTAAATAAATAAACTTAAAAAAAAAATCCATTTTGTTGGCTGTAAGCACATTTTTATTCATTCAGCAAATATTTATATTTATATTTATATTTATTGAACTCCTATTATGTTCTAGGTGCAGCAGATAAAGCAGAGGAAAAGATTAAAAAAAAAGTTCCTGAGGTTACTGAGCTTTCATTCTGTTGTGGGAAATAGATGATAAACAAGTGAACAAATATCAAGATCTTTTCAGACAGATCTTTTTTTTTTTTAAAGATTTTATTTATTTGACAGAGAGAGATAGCGAGAGCAGGAACACAAGCAGGGGGAGTGGGAGAGGGAGAAGAAGGCTTCCTGCAGAGAACACAGTACCAAGTAGACCTAATTAAACAATAGTCATTGATGAAATGTATTGCAAGAATCCTTTAGATGTTGAGGCCCAGTGGTGTATTTCAGCTACGATTTGTCTATAAAAATATATTTTACAAACAAATCTTCCTGACTTGGAACTATTTTGCAAAGATCTTCCTATTTTTTAAAGACTGAGAAAACGTGAAGATTCCTGGGTAAAGAGACCTAACAGTATCAGTTAACAATATGGTTAAGTACAAAATGGCTAGTGCAGATTCTAGGTGCCGTGGCATTTCAAGGAAGAACCGAGGGTTTCCATGGTTTTGGGGTCTGACAGTTTGGAAGCTTTTGCATCTTGAAACAGATTTCAAACTTCACCCACAATTTCTTAAATTGGCTTATCCACTTGTTCCTTTTTTCGGTGTTCCATCCCTTAGCAGAGGGAGTGGGAGGTGAGAGGAGGAGGAGGTTATTATGTGCTGCTCCCTGTGGGCTGCTTGTGTATAAAAATGGCTCCCCGAGATGGCTAGGAGGGTGCTTGTTGTGTCTAACTGGGATGACAGCGGTTGAGGGTGTCGTTGTAGTTGTTGTCGTTGTAGTTGTTAAGGAAAATATAGAAAGATCCCAAGGGCATGTGGGTGGGTCAGTCAGTTAACCGGCCAACTCTTGATTTTGGCTCAGGTCATGATCTCAGGGTCCTGGGAGGGAGCCCCACTTTGGGATTGAGCCCCGAGAGGGCTCTGTGCTCAGCAGGAAGTCTGCTTGATACTCTCTCTCTCCCTCTCCCTCTGCCCCTCCCCTGCTCTCTCTCTCTCTCAAATAAATAAATAAATAAAATCTTTTTTTAAAAAAAGATTTTATTTATTTATTTGACAGAGAGAGACACAGCGAGAGAGGGAACACAAGCAGGGGGAGTGGGAGAGGGAGAAGCAGGCTTCCCGCGGAGCAGGGAGCCCGATGCGGGGCTCGATCCCAGGACCCCGGGATTGTGACCTGAGCCGAAGGCAGACGCCCAATGACTGAGCCACCCAGGCACCCAAGCTTATTCCCTTTCTAATCACATTGGGGCAAATAAATTTGTCTGCCAAATATTAACTTGAAGGGGCATGAGGAAACATGTAGAAAATAGGAACCTACATCCAAATTTTTACACAATTAGCAAACAGACTTGATGTTATGTCATTCCAGTTTATGTCAGACAAAAAGAATTGCATTTTCCTTATGAAAGAATTTACAAATAAGAAAAAAAAAAACATACCTAACATTTAGTCAAGTACTGTCTGGGGGATGTGTCATTATCTGTTTATATAATGAATTCCCAAATGGATATGGGAAATAACTACACACAAATTTTCTATCCCTGCTGGACTGAAGCAATGAGCCTGGAAACTTTTTAAAAGAAGGTTTGGCTTTTGAATAATCAGTGCCTCACAGACTTGTTTATATGGGCTGCCCCCCCCCCCCCCCCCCCCCCCGGGAGATAGGAAAAGCTGTTAACAGCAGAGATGATTTAAGTCTCAGTAAAATTTTTATTTTTAATTTTTTTAAGATTTTTTTTTTTTTTTGAGAGTGAGTGTGCAGGTGTGCTAGCGATGGGGGAGAGGCAGAGGGACAGGGAGAGAGAGAGCATCTTAAGCAGGCCCCACGCCCAGCACAGAGCCTGATGCGGGGCTCAATCTCACAACCCTGAGATCATGACCCGAGTGGAAATCAGGAGTCTGACACTTAACTGAAAATCAAGAGTCCCACGCTTAACTGACTGAGCCACCCTGGCACCTCAAGATTTCATTTTTAAGTAACCTCTACACCCAGTGTGGGGCTCAGACTTACAACTCCGAGATGAAGAATAACATGCTCTACGGACTAAGCCAGCCAGGTGCCCCTCAGTAGAATTCTTAAAAATCAAAAGAGAAAAAGCTTTCTTTACATTAAAATTTATTAATTATGTTGATACTTAAAAATCAAGCTTAAAATGTTCACTTTCAACATTGCTTTTAAAATACGATTTAAGGGGTGCCTGGGTGGCTCAATTGGTTAAGCATCTGACTCTTGATTTCGGCTCAGGTCATGATTTCAGGGTTGTGAGTTTGAGCCCCACGTCGGGCTCCATGCTCGGCTTGGAACCTGCTTAGGATTCTCTCTCTCCCTCTCCCTCTGCCCCTCCCCCAGCTTGTGCAAGTGCACACCTGCTCTCTCTCTCTCTAAAAAAAAGAGTAGAATATGATTTAAAACAAAATGCTTCACATAGTTTTCCTTTGCACTTACATGTAAGCATTGATGGACACTGAATCAATCAAAATTGACTTTTGTTTGTTTAGTTGATAACATTAAATTTCTTTTTTTTTTTTTTTAAGATTTTATTTTTTTGCGAGACAGAGAATGAGAGACAGAGAGCATGAGAGGGAGGAGGGTCAGAGGGAGAAGCAGACTCCCTGCTGAGCAGGGAGCCCAATATGGGACTCGATCCCGGAACTCCAGGATCATGACCTGAGCCGAAGGCAGTCGCTTAACCAGCTGAGCCACCCAGGCGCCCCAGATAACATTAAATTTCTTTAGGATAATATTTTCATGTCCTTCTTTTCTTCCCTTAGCACATTGCTTGAATATGTGACCATTTTTCTTTTTACATTGCATATATTTTTAATTGCAAGGTACTATTAACCAAATTAGAGATGTCTTGAGGTAAATAGTAAATTATATTTACCTAAGAAATACATTGCCACTGAGGATATTATAATAAAAGTTGACAGTCTATGAAACAGGCCTCTGAGGCTTCTCTCATATATTATTTAGAAGATTTTCTTCTGAAGGAGTTGAAAAAGCTTTTAAGAATGAGGATCATCTTAAAGTGAGTTATTATTGGGGTCAAGTCTATATCATTAGTATACTAGAAAATAAGTTTATACTAGCAAGAGTGTAATGACTCTGGAAATCTCATACTATTGATGGTATTATTAGTTAATAGAAATATCCTGGAAATCTTCTGAATAATATTGGTGAACGTAAAATGTACATAGTAATGATTAAACCACAGGTTTACTACTTTTCCCTTACTCTTCCTTCCCCCCCCTTCTCTTCGTTCTTCCTCTTCCTCTGTTTGTCTTTTCAACTCCACAGAGTTGAAAGTCATTTAGTCATTCAGCCAGCATATTCTTTTTCAGTGCCTATTTCAGGCACTATTCTAGGTTTTGGGAATATAGCAGTGAATGAAATATACAAAATTCCCTTTTTGTAAAAATCTGATGGATGTAGGACATGCAAGATAACATCGCCCACATTGGGACAAACCATCATCTTATATCTCCTGATATCATGCTCTGAGGACATAACACTAGGGTAGGGTTCCTGCCAAAAACGCATAATCTGAATCTGATCATGAGGAAATAGACAAACACAAATGGAGAGACATCTGCAAAGTAACTGGGTTGAACTCTTAAAAAATGTCAAGGTAAAGAGTGACCCCCCCCCACCACCAACGAAAGACTGAGGAGCTCTTTCAGATTACTAAATGCAATGCATAATCCTGGACTGGGCTCTGGATTAGGGAAAAAGAACTATAAAAAACACTACTGGGACAATTGATGTTATTTGAATATGGACTGTGAATTAGATAACAGTATTGTATAATTGTTTAATTTTGAGTTTTGGGTAATTATACCTATTACAATTAGGTATGCTATATATAGAAAATATATATAGACGGGCGCCTGGGTGGCTCAGATGGTTAAGCGTCTGCCTTCGGCTCAGGTCATGATCTCAGGGTCCTGGGATCGAGTCCCGCATCGGGTTCCCTGCTCAGTGCAGAGCCTGCTTCTCCCTCTCCCTCTGCCACTCCCTCTGCTTATGCTCTTCTGTCTATCTCTCTGTCAAATAAATAAATAAATAAAATCTTTAAAAAAAAAGAAAATATATATAGAACACATGATATATATCTAAATATATATGTATATATTCATCATGTTTTTTCTACATATCGTATATTTATAAAAATATATCTTGTGTTCTTTTTTTTTTAAAGATTTTATTTATTTATTTGACAGAGAGAGACAGTGAGAGAGGGAACACAAGCAGGGGGAGTGGGAGAGGGAGAAGCAGGCTTTCCGCCGAGCAGGGAGCCAGATGCGGGGCTCGATCCCAGGACCCCGGCATCATGACCTGAGCTGAAGGCAGACGCTTAATGAGTGAGCCACCCAGGCGCACCTATATATTCTTTATACACAGAAGACCATTTATATAGACATACATGACAGAGATGGAGAGTGACGGCAAGAGAGACATAAAGCCCCTGCAGGCAAAGGGATAAAATGTAAACAACAACTGATGAATTTAGGTTAAAAATATATGGGAATTTCTTCATCTGTTCTTGCAACTTTTCTATAAATTTAAATTGCATCAAAATAAAGCATTAACAATTTTTTTCCTGGTGGAACTTACCTTTGCCTGTTAGTGGCTGGGTGAGGCGTGGTATTTCAGATATATAGTAACAAATCAGTAAAAAATACATTATGTTAAGTGGTGATAAGTTCTCCAGGGAAAAGTAAAGCAGGGAGGAGGCATAGGGAGTGCCTGTGGGAAAGCTGCGATTTGTGTTTCATTTAAAAGATTTCACTTTTTAGAGCATTTTTGGGTTTACTGAAAAACTGAGCAGGAAGTACAGAGTTCCCATATAAATCCTCTCCTCCCAACAGATTCCCATGTTATTCACATCTTGGGTTAGTGTGATACATTTGTTACAATTGATGAGCCGATATTAACACATTATTATTAACTGAAGTCCATAGGGTGCATTAGGGTTTACTCTTTGTATTGTACAATTTTATGGGTTTTGCCAAATGCATAATGTCATCTATCTACCGCTATGGTATTATATAGAATAGTTTTATTGCCTTAAGTTCCTGTTCTCTACCTATTCATCTCTCCTTATCCTTGAATCCCTGGCTATCATAGATCATTCTATCTCTGCAGTTTTGCCCTTTCCAGAATGTCATATAGTTGGAATTATACCACATGTAGCCTTTTCAGATAGCTTCTTTTACTTAGAAATATGCATTTAAGTTTCCTCCGTGTCTTCTTGTGGCTTGACAGCTCCTTTCTTTTTATCACTGAGTACTATTCCATTGTACAGATGTACCCCAGTTTGTTTATCCATTCACTTATGAGGAATAACTTGGCTGCTTCCAATTTTTGGCAATTGTGAATAAAGCTGCTAAAAATATACACGGGCAGGTTTTTGTGTGGACAAAAGTTTCCAACTCATTTGAGTAAATAACTGAGTGCAGTTGCTGGTATTGTAAGTCTGTGCTTAGTTTTACAGGAAAACTGTCAAACTACCCTCCTCAGTGGCGGTACCATTTTAATGAGCACAGGAGTTTTGACCTGCTGCGTTTCTGACCTGGGCCGGTTCACCCCTCCTTAGGCAACTTGATGGTCCCCTGACTCCTGGGAGGTCACTATGTTGATGCCCAACTTAGTGCAAACACCCAGTTGGCATAGGGCACTGCAGTCCAGAACTTCTGGGCTCAAGTGATCCTTCTGCCTCAGCCTCCAAAGTAGCTGGGGCTACAGGCGTGAGCCACTGCCCCCAGTGCTCCTGGCTGGACCATTTTGCATTCCTGCCAGCAGTAGATGGGAGTTCCTATTGCTTCACATCCTCACCAGCATTTGGTGTTGTCAGTTATTATTATTATTATTAGATGTGTAGTAGTATCTCATTTGTTTTAATTTGCATTTTCTTAATGACATATGATGTTGAGCATCTTTTCTTGTGCTTATTTGCCATCTGTATATCTTCTTTGGAAAGTTGTCTGTTGAGCTCTTTTGCCCACTTTGTTCAGATCTTTTGTCTGAGGGGTTGCCGTTTTAAATAGTGTGGTCAGAGGTCTCACTGAGACTTCTGAATGAAGATCTGAAAGAGTGAGGGAGCAAGCTGTTTGGAACTCTAGGGAAAGAGCATTCTCGGAAGAAGAATAAATACCTGCAAAGGCCTTGAATGAAGGGTGTATGTGGTATCTGCTAGGTTAGCAAGAGGTCTGTGTAGCATGAGGGAGTGGCCAAAGGGAGAGATGAGCAGGTAAGACCAGAGAAGCTAGGGGGTACAACTCAAGTGGCTTGTGGATCATTAGGCCTTTGCTTTCTCCTGAGTGAGACAGGAACCAGAGGATCTTAAGCAGAAATTGATGTAATCTGACTTCTGTTTAATAGGCTCATTCTGGTTGCTGTGTCAAAAGCAGACCAAAGGCAGGAAGACATAAAAACAAAAGAGACTGGTGAGGAGGCTGGTGGCAAGATCAGGGAAGAGGTGATGGTGACCAAGCACGTGGTGGTATTGATAGAAAGGATGAGAAATGATTCAATTCTGCATATATTGGGAAGATACGGAATTTACTAATGGATTGGATGTGGGGGTGTGAGAGAAAGAAAGAAACTGAGCATAGTCTGTTCAAAGGTAAACAGAGTTTGCAGCCAATGAAGCCAACTGTGCTCTTTCCCCATATGGGGGCCTGGTGTGCCATGGCTGCAAACAGTAGCTTCCTTGGTAGTGTATGAAGCCTGTTGCTTATAGGGCTTGCCCTAGGGGACCTTGGAGACAGAGCTTTCCAGTGTACATTCATGTCTGACCTCATGCTATCCCCAGTCTAGGCTCCGGACAGATATGTAAGGTGCCTTTGGAAACCCACAGGGCACAGTGGCCAGGGTCCACACTGGCCAAGTCCTCATGTCCATCTGTGCCAAGCTGCAGAAAAGGGAACATGTAACTGAGGTCCTATATAGGGCCAAGTTTAAATTCCCTGGCTGCCAGAAGGTCCACATCTCCAAGAAGTGGGGCTTTGCTAAGTTTAATGGGGACAAATTTGAAAACATGGTGGCTGAAAAGCGACTCATCCCAGAGGACTATGGGTTCAAATACACCCCTAATCGTGGCCCCCTGGACAAACGGCAGGCCCCATACTCATGAGAACCTCGGTGCTGTCCCCTCCTTATTCATGCCCACTGATGAAGCCTACTTCCTGTCAACAATAACAAAGATAAACTGAGGTATATTAAAATTTTAGGAATTTATTTGAGCAAATACTGATTTGAATGAATCAGGCAGTGCCAAACCAGAAGCAGTTAGGAGCACTCTACTGGCAGGAACTAGGGGCAAGTTTTTCATAGAGAAACAAAGCAAGGAAGTTATTTCATTGGCTGTCACTTAAGGGATGCAATATTTGGGAAAGCCTAGTTGGCTGTTTGTGATTGGTTGTTCTTCTTGACCTTGAGGCATTTGCAGGATTGACTCTGGCTTAGGTGTCAGTTTGCTTATGTAGGCTACCAAGGCATGGGAACCACCCTCAGTCTAGTGACCCTCTTGTTTGGTGACTCTAAGAGTTCTGCATTTCTTTTGTTTGTTTTTCCCTAAGCAACTGAAGAAGAGCATTGATTATGCTCTGTCATCCTAGGTGGGCACAAGGCCCTTTTTTCCCTCTTTTTTCCTGATCCTCATTCTCATTTCTTCCATATCCCTCCCAGGCATCCACCAGTATGCTTGAGACTTATATATTATTTAGAGCGTTTTAAATTTACACTGGTTCCGTGTGATCGATTTTATTTTGTTTCTCACACTTTTTCCACTTGACACTATGTCTTAAGAGCTAACCACTTAGCTGAATGTATTCCTGCTGCATTAATTCCGGCTGCTGCTTAGTTTCCCACTGAATGCATGCATTACGCCTGATGGAGTTATACCGTTGACCACCAGCCCCCAGGTTGCTTCCAACTCCCTGCCACTGCAAACAATTGTGGGATGCACACCCTCAAACAGATTCTAGTAAAGACCTGTGTGCAAGAATCTCTGGAGTATATTCCCAGGAGTGTGATTGCTGGGACGTATTTAGCTGCCTAACGACTGGTTGCCTTGGTTTACCATTGCAGACCAATAGCCTTTGAGGGAACCCTTCCTTCATATTCTTACCAATTCTTTTTTTTTTTTTTAAGATTTATTTATTTATTTTAAAGATTTTTTTTTTTAAATTTTATTTATTTGACATAGAGACAGAGAGAGAGGGAACACAAGCAGGGGGAGTAGGAGAGGGAGAAGCAGGCTTCCAGCTGAGCAGGGAGCCCGATGCGGGGCTTGATCCCAGGACGCTGGGATCATGACCTGAGCTGAAGGCAGACACTTAACCGCCTGAGCCACCCAGGTGCCCCCTTATTTATTTATTTTAGAGAAAGAGAGAGAACAAGTGAGCACAGGGAGGGGCAGAGGGAGAGAAAGAGAGAGAAACTTTAGCAGACTCTGCACTGAACACAGACCCTGACAGAGGGGCTTGATCTCACCACCCTGAGATCATGACCTGAGCCAAAACCAAGAGTCAGATGCTTAACTGACTGCACCACCCAGGGGCCCCCATATTCTTACTAATTCTTGATATTAAACTTTAAAATTTTTATAATGTGGTATCTCATTGTTATTTTAACTGCATTATTTGATTACTAGAGAGTTCGAGCTTGTTTTCATGGATTTGTTAGGCATTCATATTCCTCCTTCTGTAATTTGCCTATTCTAATTCTTTGTTGTTTTTTTTTTTTTAGATTTATTTATTTATTTGAGAGAGAGAGAGCGAGCACAAGCAGGGGGAGGGGCAGAGGGAGGGATAGAGGGAGAAGCAGATTCCCCACTGAGCAGGGAGCCCAACTCGGGGCTTGATCCCAGGACCCTGAGATCATGACCTGAGCTGAAGGCAGATGCCTAAATGACTGAGCCACCTAGGCGCCCCTATTCTAATTCTTTGTCCAGTTTTCTATTGGATTTCCTGCCTCTTGTTGATACACAGAAGTTCTCTCTATATTCTATTTTTTAAATTCTTTCTTAAAAGATGTTATTTATTTATTTATTTGAGAGATAGAGTATCTGAAACAGACTCTACACTGAGCACAGAAGCCAATGTGGGGCTTGATCCCACAACTGTGAGATCATGACCTGAGCTGAAGCCAAGAGTCGGATGCTTAACTGATTGAGCCACCGAGGCGACCCTCTCTCTCTATTCTACGTATGAACTCCTTGAGTTTTGGAGGTGGCAAATATATTCTTCTAGGCTGTCACTTGCCTGTTAACTTTTTCTATGGTGTCCTGCTTTGAAAAGAAACCCAGTTTTTCTATACTGAAATCTACACATTTCTTCACTGATGGTTTGTGGTTTTGAGACTTTCCTTACTAACTCCTCCAATTCAAGGTCACAGAGATATTCTTCTACACTTTCCTTATCTTTATTGGTTTCCATTTCAGATTAAAGTATCTAATCTATTACAGTTCACGTTTCTACATGGTATGAGGTTGGACTCCAATTGGCTTCTTCTCCATGGACTAAGACAGTTCTCCCAGCATCAATTCCTGAATAATCTATCTTTTCTTCATTGTTGGAGATGCACCTCTATGGTATATGAAGTTTCTATGTACATGTGGGTGTGTTTCTGGATCCCTATTTTGTTCCACTGATCTGTCTATTCCTGTGCCGGCGTTAAGTGATTTTCATTACTGTGGCTTTATGATATGTGTTAATATCTGGTAAGAGAAGTCCTCCATCTTTGCTTTTCTTTTTCAAAATTGCCTTAGTTGTGTCTTAGTTATTCTTCGTATTTTTTAGACTCAGTTTGTCACATTCGTCTCAAAATCGTGCTGGAATTTTGACTGAAAATGTATGCTAGGTATGTGTTATTTTTAGAAGAACCTATAGGGGCGCCTGGGTGGCTCAATCAGCTAAGCGTCTGACTCTTGGTTTCAGATCAGGTCATGATCTCAAGAGTTGTGAGATCGAGCCCTGCATGCTTGAAGATTCTCTCCCTCTGTCCCTACCCCCACTCATGCGTCGCACTCTCTCTCTCTAAAATAAATAATAAGTAAATCCTAAAGGGAAAAAAAAAGAACCTATAGATTTCTACTGGCAAGCTATTCCATATGAACATAGTATTCTATGTTTTCTGGCTCTCTTTAATGCTTTATTAAGGTTTTTAAGATGATTTTTAGGACTCTTGAGTACGGAAATAATGACAGATATATTTAAAGATACATTTACAAGAGTATCGTGAATATTTAGAAACTATGTGTTCAATAATAAAGGAATGTTAAAAATTTGCAAATACTTTGAAGTCTGCATTAACAGAACATTGCCTAAAAAAAAAACCATACTTTTGGGGTGCCTGGGTGGCTCAGTTGGTTAAGCGTCTGACTTAGCTCAGGTCATGATCCTGGGGTTCTGGGATCGAGTCCCACATCGGGCTCCCTGTTCGGCCAGGAGCCTGCTTTTCCCTCTTCCTCTGCCCCTCCCCACTGCTTGTGCTCCCCCCCACCTCAAATAAATAAATAAAATCTTAAAAAACCCCCCCCCAAAAACAAAAAAAAACATACTTTCAAAGAATCTTTAATGACATGAGAAAATATTCTTGCTATAATATTATATCATTAGTTAATGAGATTACAGAGACTTCAATTCTCTTTATTATGTATTTTTGGGTATGTTCCAAGTTCTCTAAAATGAACATGCTTGATTTTTGTGATAACTGTGTTTTTCTTTTAAAAAGTTGGTGGAGACAAATAAGGTTTGCATTTGCCATCTGACTATTCAGGATCATTGGGAAAATGGTTTCTGACTCATCTGATGAGCTCATCAGGCAAGAAACGATAATGCATACGAAAATTTCCTAGTTTGACTGCCTGCCTGCCCCATCTGCTGGCATTCCTCACAGTTTGTTAGGCTACCCGACTCCCTCAGCTAAGCATGAATCAATGTAATTTCACACATTGGCTTTTTCATGTAACAAATATTTAATAATCTGCTGCTATGTGCAAAGTGCTCTATTAGAGCCGTTGAAGACAAAGGGTCAAGTTAAAAATCCTCAGTCCTGAAGGGGCTCAGCATGGCATATTCAGACCCCAAGGGCTGCCTGGCTGTCAGGCCCGCCTCTGTGCCAACTCTCAAGTCTTCTCAGCTCCACGCGTTCCAGACTTTTTTCACCTTCCTCATGCTGTTCCCTCATTTGGAATTGCTTTCCTTCCTCGTCCACCTAAAAAATGCGAATTAGCCATCACTGAGTTATCAAGACACTAGGACACTCCAATGTTAGAAGGGTTATCCACTATGGATGTTGAAGACTTCCAAGATGATGCCCATTTACCAAGTAGTCTAAGAATGTGAGCATGCAAAGTAAGCAGATGTCAGAGATAGAATAACTCTCAAAAGTGGAGCGATACTTCAAGGACAGGGAAGGCCTGGAAGTGCTCTTGGGAATGAGGAAGAGATTAACCTTGCCCACCCCCCTTTAGGTACATCAGCTGCAAAAATGGCTAACCCTCACAACTAGGCTGCAGTGGTCTTAGACCAGAACCAGGCCTTCATTATGACTAAGGGATCGAGATAACGTTCCATGAATAAGGGATGCAAAGAAGCTACAAGGTATGGGAGGGAAAGAAACAGTAGAGTAATATGGGGATGAGGGTTTGGGGGGAATCTATTTTGGTTACTGGCCAATTTATTCAACATTGTGATTGATGCCTAGCATGATTGCACAGCTATAGAGTTGTTCCCTGTAACTCTGTGTTGCGTGGTCCCTGAGTCTCAAGCACAGAGATGAGGTCTGGATGCTGAGTCTGGGACATTTAAAGCTTTAGATGGTCAGTTGTGCACCTTATCTCTTAGAAATGTTAGGCTGATGTGGGCTGAAGCTTGGTAAATGAAGAATTTCATAGGGAAGAATTTCCTCACTCATCCATTTGACAAACCGAATAAATATGTTCCAGGCAATGTGAGATACTTAGGGCACAGAGATGAATAAGAAAGGATCATTATCTTTGTGTCTGTGAAAAGTTTAGTGTAAGAGTGTGATGAGTGGACACAATGGAGTATTGTGGAGGGTTGCATGGGAGCGCATGGAGGGGCACATGCCCTGTTGGAGAAGATCAAGGAAAGCTTCTTGATTGAGGTCTTCACTGAGACTCAAGAGATGATTTGGATTTAGGCCAAGCTGGGCAGAGTGGAGGTGCTGGGAGCGGAGGGAGAAAAATGGGGGACAGTAAGCAAAACAAAAGCACACAGGCCAAGAGGCTTAGAATAAGGGGCCTGTGTGTAAGGAGCTGAGAATTTGGGGGTGAAATGGCTGATGGCTGGAGGAAGCATTTGCAGATGAGTCAGGTGCCCTGTAAGCCAAGTCTGGTCTTTTCTGTGAGGGTTCTGGTGTCATCAAGGATTTTTAAGTCAGGGAATGACATGATGAAATCATCATTTTAAAAAGTGTATTTGGTGGTGGTGTGGAGCATGAACTGGAACTTTCCTTTCTTTTTTTTTTTTTTTTAAAGATTTTTAAATTTATTTATTCATGACAGACAGAGAGAGAGAGAGAGAGGCAGAGGGAGAAGCAGGCTCCCAAGGAGCAGGGAGCCTGATGCGGGACTCGATCCCAGGACCCCGAGATCATGACCTGAGCCGAAGGCAGACGCTTAACCATCTGAGCCACCCAGGCGCCCTGGAACTTTCCTTTCTAATCACTCACAATAATTGGCACTGTAATCATAGCACTTCCTGTGGCCTGCTTTATATTAAGATATTTGTGTAACCTGTCTTCTCTACTATTTTATGAGCTCCCAGTGCCAGGGAGCCTATTTTATTCAAAGGCATAATATTCCCTCCCATCACTTAGCCTGTTCTTGGATCTACTAGTTTCTCAGTGAGTGTTCATGTGAAGATTAATATACTCTCTTGTAGACAATTATCTTTCATATTTTATCCTTGTTTCCTTCTTCCCCTGTCCTTATTAATGCCCCACACTCAGAAACCAACGTGGTCTGTTCTAGATAGGGGACCCAAAATCAAGTTAGATAATTTGGCAAAGATGTTTTTCTTTAATTTTGAATTTATGTATATAAAAAGTCTGCAAAAAGTAAGATACATTTAGTATATATTATTGCCTTCATCAAAAGGAAATTATATAAAATTGGACTGCTTTGGAAAGCCCAAGATGGACGGTGTCTATGCTTTTATCCATCAGGCACTTGGAGAGAATGTAATGAAGTCATCCGTTTTGCTTGCAGGACAATAGTGGCTTGACATCAGGAAGAGGGAAGTAAGTGGGTTCTCTGGAGCTGATCTGCTAAGACTCCTGAGAATAATTCTGAGAAAAGGCTTAGCCTCTGCCTGAAAAATGGAGGCAAGGCGAGCACCCTGACAGGTAGCAGCAGCAGTGAAAACAACCGATGATACGAGGTGGAGAGAAAGGAAGGAAAGGGAAGATCTACTTGAGTAGGGCTACTGGCTCGCAGCCAGGCTCCCATGAAGTGGTGATGGCGGGGAGGGGCGCAGGGTATGCAAGGGAATCTAAAGACTGAGGCCATTTGGGGCGCCTGGGTGGCTCAGGCGGTTAAGTGTCTGCCTTCAGCTCAGGTCATGAGCCCAGGGTGCTGGGATCGAGCCCCGCGTCCGGCTCCCTACTCAGTGGAGAGCCTGCTTCTCCTTCTCCCTCTGCCTGCCATTCCCCCTACTTGTGAGCTGTCTCTCTCTCTGAAAAATGAATGAATAAAATCTTAAAAAAAAAGGGGGGGGATTGAGGCCATTTGTAGTGACTGGGAAGCAGCAGGACAGGCTCAGGTGGTGGGGCATAGGATGGGAGATATCACCATCCCCTAAATGAGATTTCAGGAGAGAGCAAAGGGCTTGGACAAGGTAGGAAGTTCCCAGGGTGTGGGAGAAAGGATGCAGAGTGGCGTGGGGGGTTGGTGAGGCATAGGGCTGGTAGGAACAGCAGAAACCCCATCTTCACTTTATCCATGGGTTCTTGTGGCCCAGCGGCAATTACATGGTGACACAGAAACTAGAAGAACAGAAGGGAATTTGGTTATTGTTATATTTGTATCTAATTTGTATCTAGAATTCCATCATGGCTGATAGCATAATAGGAAGCTTGTGCTCACTCTCCTGTATGAGAGAGCTGAGGTTTACTTCTAGCTTCTAGAATGGAGGTTTTAATACTAACAATAACCAACATTTACTGAGCTCTAACTGTATTCCAGGTGTCACATGTAATTATCCCAACAACTTTCAAGTAGATACATCCTTTTACAGATGAGAAACTGAGGTCCAGAAAGATTTATTAACAGCTTGGAATGGTTGAGTCAAGACTTCAACCCTGACCTATGGGTGTCTGAACATGGCTCCTAAAGGCTGGGTTCTGTTGTGCCTTTTGTGCTCACATAGTCAGGAGTGGTCTCTGTCCTGTCCTGCTCGGTGTGGGCTTTGTTGTGTGCAAGGTGCTCTGACTTGAGACACAGGTTTTCGCTGGCTTCTCGAGGTGGGAAAGGAGAAGGCCTGGGATGCACTCAGCAGAGGTTCTGACTCGCATTGTCCTGAGGGGATCCTGTACCTCTGGGGACGGGAAATGGGCAGGGAGAGAAAATGGGAGGGTTTTGAGAGGAAACAATGAGAAAATCCCAGGTTGTAACTGTTCTCCCTGTAAGTGGTGTTCCCATAAACCCATCTAACTGTAGGGAACCCCTATCTTCATCTTGTTGAACTACCCCCGAACACACACACTCATTGCAAAATATTGATTGATGGCATTGTGTGAAATGGGAAGGCATGGAAGGGTTTTAAGCAGGAGAGTTTAAATTTTTATGTTTAAAAATAATCACTCTGGAAAAAAAAATCACTCTCTCAGGCTGAGAGAAAAGCAACTCAAGATTTCTTAGAACCAACTCCTTTCCCATTCTCTGTGATCCAGGGTAAGGTGAGAGAGGAAGAACAAGTTCAATACCTCCTTCCTTCTACTGTCCCTTTGTTCAAGTTCCAAGATTTCCCAGAAAGCTTCTCTCCTTGCTCATTTCATCACCTTACCTGTCTCATTCTGGAATCTCAGCCGACTTTACCTTTATTGTGCACCCGCCCTATGGCCCTTAGGAACTTAACAGAAGGCTCAATGCAACAGTAAGCCATGCACTTGTATGGATGTGTCATTAGGTAAATATCTTATATCAGTGGTTTTAATAAAGTTTTAATAATCAGTGGTTTTAATATCCTAATCAGTCGAAGCATCTTGGTGCATAGTGCTTCAGTGGAGACAAGAAGGGGGATTTTACCCATAGGTTGTTGGGAGAAGATTTTTTTTTTTTTTGAGATGTTTATCTTATTGATGACTCCTCAGGATAAACATAGCAAGAATAGGGGCGCCTGGGTGGCTCAGTCCTTAAGTGTCTGCCTTTGGCTCAGGTCATGATCGCAGGGTCCTGGGATCGAGCCCCGCATGGGGCTCCCTGCTCGGTGGGGAGCCTGCTTCTCCCTCTCCCACTCCGCCTGCTTGTGTTCCCTCTCTCGCTATGTCTCTCTCTGTCAAATAAATAAATACAATCTTAAAAAAAAACATAGCAAGGATAGAAGCTAATGCACATGTGTACTCTTTATCTCATGCCTTTCACTATTCCAAGCACATGGATTAGTTATTCCTCAGTGCATCCTTCTGAAGTAGGTGCTATTACTGCCCCATTTTAAAGGTAAAGAAATGGAGGCATAGCATCTAAATTAAATAACTTTCCCAAGATCCTTGGATAATAAATACTCTTGACCACTATGTCATGCAAAGAATGTGCCAATGTCAAGCAAGTTTTAGATATATATAATATTATATTACTTAATATAATAGAAATACACTTTAATATATAAAATACTATATATATTTAAATATAGTAGTAAAACCACATAACATATGATCTCTTTCTTAACAGATTTTTAGTGTACAATACAGTATTGTTGGCTATAGGCATAATGTTGTATAGCAGATCTTTAGAGTCTATTCATCCTGCATAATTGAAATTCTATATGGGTTGACTAGCAACTTCCCATTTCCCCCAGTCTCACCCTGACAACCACAATTCTATTATTTGTTTCCATGAGTTTGACTATTTGAAATTCCCTCTTATAAGTGAAATCCTGCAGTATTTGTCCTCCTGTGGCTGGCTTATTTCACTTAGCATAATGTCCTCAAAGTTCATTCATGTTGTCGTGTATTGTAGGATTCCCTTCCTTTTTAAGGCTGAATAGGATATCATTGTATGTATGACCACATTTTATTCTATTTATTTATTGTTTTAAGATTATTTATTTATTATGTAATGTATGGGGATTAACATAAGAATAAAAAAAGATTATTTATTTATTTATTTATTTATTTATTTATTTATTAACGCTTATTATTTATAGACGCTTAACGACTGAGCCACCCAGGCACCCTGTATGTACCACATTTTAAAAATCCACTTACTGGGGTGCCTTGATGGCACAGTCAGTTGAGTGACTGATGCTTGGTTTCAGCTCAGGTCATGAACTCAGGCAAGGTTGAGAGATTGGCCCCTCCTTCGGCTTTGCACTCAGCACCGAGTCTGCTCAAGATTCTCTCTCCTCTACCCCGCCCCTCCCCCACTCTCAAAATAAATAAAGATTGTCTTTATTTATTTTGAGAGAGGGAGCGTGAGTGGAGGGGAGGGGCAGAGGGAGAGGGTTCTGAGCAGGGAGCTGGACCTGGGCTCGATCCCAGGACCCCTAGATCACAATCTGAGCCAAAGGCAGACACTTAACTAACTGAGCCACCCAGGCTCCCCAATAAATAAATCTTAAAAAAAGAAATTTAGGGGGGCACCGGGGTGGCTCAGTTGTTAAGCATCTGCCTTCGGCTCAGGTCATGATCCCAGAGTCCTGGGATCGAGCCATACATCGGGCTCCCTCTCCCACTCCCCCTGCTTGTGTTCCCTCTCTTGCTGTGTCTCTCTCTGTCAAATAAATAAATAAAACCTTAAAAAAAAAAGAAATCTACTTAACCGCTGATGGACATTTAAGTTGTTTTTAGTTTGGCAATTGTAAATAGTGCTGCATTGGACCCCAGGGTGCCAATAGCTCTTCGAGATATGAAGAAGTGTATGAAAAAGTGCTCAACATCACTGCTAATGCAAATCAAAACCACAATAAAAAAGAACCACAATGAAATATCATCTCACACCCATTAGGATGGCTATTACCAGAAAACCTCCAAAGACCAGTGTTGGTAAGGCTGTGGAGACACTGGAACCCTGTACGTTACTGGAGGGAACGCAAAATGTGCAGCCAATGTGGAAAAAAGTGTGGAGGGTCTTCAAAAAATTAAAAATAGGACTACCATATGATCTAGCAATCCCACTTGTGCGTGTTTGTTCAAGCAAGGTATTTTCAGGTAGTTTAATGTTGTCCAAGTCTGTAGAGCTTTAACCACCTGGGTGGAGTTATTTCAGCTTTGCTCACCCCACTTCCTTTTCAAGGAAAACTGCATGAACACAGCAGAGGACTCAGAAATTCTTGAGTCACATCATAAGTACGGACCACGCTGAAGTAAAACATTGTGTTAAAATACTGGAGGGGGGCACTTGGGTGGCTCAGTCGTTAAGCGTCTGCCTTCGGCTCAGGTCGTGATTCCAGGGTCCTGGGTTCCAGCCCCGCGTCAGGCTCCCTGCTCACGTGGGAAGCCTGCTTCTCCATCTCCCACTCCCCCTGCTTGTGTTCCCTCTCTCACTGTGTCTCTCTCTGTCAAATAAATAAATAAAATCTTAAAAAAAAAAATACTGGAGGAATCTGAAAGTTATGTAGATGTTTTAGGAGAAATTAATGTTCTGGAAAGACACTGGCTGGTGTCCAAACATAGTCTTATCACCTACGGGTGTGTCCCTGGCCCTTATTATCATAATTATTTCCTGTTTCACTTTGTTCTCACTCACCTGAGGTGAGTCACTCTGATAACTCAGAAATTTTCCATTACTGCCAGAAGGCTCCAGTCAGGGATGGGAGGAACTGAACTCTGAAACAGACTTCAAAAGGAAACCTGCTGCTGAAACTTCAAACTTTGTTCCAAGGAGAAAGTCAGTAATGAAATCCTCTGAAAATAATCCAGTGCTACACTGTCTCAGGAATCCCACCGGATTGGGATTCTCTCCCACCAAGCCCACACCAGAGTTTGTTAGGTGCGGTGACCATTACAGTGCTGATTATGGTGTGAAAGGTCTCAACACAGTCCACTCAAACTTTCTGCTCACTGTTGCAGTGGTGTGATAGAGTTGGACTGATGCTACTCGTACAAATCAACAATTGGAACCTGTTGCTAGAACTTTAGAACTGGGGTGGAATGGGTCTCACAGGTCATCTGGGTAAACTGATTGTTTCCGTCAGCTCAGGCTGCTATAACAAATTACCTTAGTTGGGGTGATGTAGGCAATAAACATTTATTTCTCACAGTTCTGGAGGCTGGTGAGTCTAAAGTGCTGGGCAGTGATCTGGTAAGGACCCTCTTCCTGGTTTGCGGATGGCCCTTTTTTTGTGACCTAATGACCCAATTGCTTCCCAAAGCCTCCATTTCCAAATAGCATTACTTGGAGATTAGAGTGTCAACACATGAATTTCGGGAGTGACAAAAACATTCAGTCCACGTCAGCGATGGTAGATTTATTATTTTTTTTAATTTTAGAAGTGGAGTCCTGTTTTTAACTAATACTTTAAAGCTTTTTTTTTTTAATTTATTTATTTGACAGAGAAAGAGACAGTGGGAGACAGAGAGAGAGGGAACACAAGCAGGGGGAGTGGGAGAGGGAGAAGCAGGCTTCCCGTTGAGCAGGGAGCCCAATGCGGAGCTCGATCCCATCATGACCTGAGCCGAAGGCAGATGCTTAATGACTGAGCCACCCAGGCACCCCTAAATAAGACTTTAAATGGACCCCTAATATACAAAGCTCACAATTTAATTTGCCTGCCTTGCCTACTCTCTCCTGAGTGGCCTGCAGAAGCACACATAGCAAACACAGTATGAGGACCTCTGATCTAGTTTAAAACTCTCATCATACAAATGAGAGGACTGAGACTCAGGGAAGAGCCCCGACATGTCTAAAGTCATTCATTGTGTTAGTGGCAAAGCTGTGGCCATGCATGTGACTGCTTAGGAAATGGAAATTCCATTTTTCCAGTTATCTTGGTCAAACATATTGTCATCACCCTTTATTCTTCTCTTACATCAACAACGGCTTTCAAAATATATCCAGAATCAGACCATCTTTTGCCTCGACTGTGCTTTGAGCCTAGTTGCCATCATCTTTCTTCTGCAATAGCATTGCAACTCACCACTCTGCTTCCATCTATTCTTGATCCCACCTGCCCCCTGCCTTCTGGCTTCGCTCAGCAGACCAACCAAATCAGTCCTTTTAAAAACACTGCATTTAAATGAATCTGAGATGCCACCAAGTTAAGATGCATCATTATCGCGCCCCACTGCCCCGCGAGGCCACCGCAACCACAGCCCGCCCGCTGCCCGGTTTTGGTAGTGCCCCCTCTCGCCCCCACTGCAGAGAAACTGCTCCTTCGGGACACCTCAGGAAGAAGTACCGTTTAACTGCTTCCCAGAATGCCGAGGACTCGTTTTTAGCTTTGTGTTTGCTTTTTGGCGGGAGCGGAGCTAAGGAGCTGCCCTGCTCACCTGCACCGCACTGTGGGCCTCGCCGGGCGGCCAGACATTTTGTTGTGTTCTGTTGAAGGTGCCATTTTAAATGTTATTTTTATTACTTTTTTTGTAGGTGAACTTAAGCTCTGTAACTTACATCTGGAATGTTAGGATCGGCACGGCCAGCGGACGGCCGAGCTGCCTGGTGGGGTTGGCCCCTGGTCTTTTCAGGTAATTTTCATATTAAAAAAAACAAAGAAAAAAAAACTCATAAAAAGAAAAACAAAACAAAACAAACAAACAAAAAGATGCATCATTATCTTACATGTCATTGAGAAAGAAACGTTTCCAGGCATATAATGATATAATGCTCTCCATCACTTACAAGTTTTGCTTTTTCCTTTGTACTTCACTCTAGAAAAACTACCCTGCCCTCTTAAGGCTGGGTAGGTGCTCCACCTACGGACTCTCGCAACTTCTACTTCTCTTTCCCTTAATACTGTATTCTAATGAACTGTTTACTTGTCTGTCTTCTTATAGTACGCTAAGGTACTTGAGGGCAAGAATTGTGCCTCATTTATTTATTTATTTATTTATTTATTTATTTATTATTTTTTTATGGTTTTTATTTTTTTAAGATTTTATTTATTCATTTATTAGAGAGTGAGCGAGAAACAGCATGAGAAGGGAGAGGGTCAGAGGGAGAAGCAGGCTCCCCGCTGAGCCGGGAGCCCGATGCGGGACTTGATCCCAGGACTCTGGGATTATGACCTGAGCCGAAGGCAGTCACTTAACCAACTGAGCCACCCCGGCGCCCTGTGCCTCATTTATTATAGGATCTTTACAGTGCTAGTGTTACAGGATTTCTTCTTTAGTGCCTGTGGTTCTTGGTCATGCCACTTCGAAGAATGAAGAGGTAGACCAGATGAAGAGTGGTGGGCAGCAACGCAAGGTTTATTGAGCATTGGTAAAGTTTATTGAGTAATAGTACAAAGCTCCTGAAGAGGGAGGGGACCCGAGAGGGTTGTCACCTGAGTTTCTGAGTCTAGGGGTCTTTATGGGCTTGTTGGTGGGAACTGTTTTAATCTGATTAACCCTCCATGTGTCTGTCACTCAATCAGGTGATCTATCTATCATGTGGGAAAGGGTGGAAGGCTCCTTCCAGGGTGGTGTAAAATCATTTTGAGGGTGGTTTCCTCTTAGGGCAAGGGACCCTGTCCTTGCCTGCCTTTCTTCCAACTATCCTTCATTGCTAGTACATAGCAAGTGATCAATTAATATTTGTTAAATGAATGAATGTTATATAGGCTGATTGGATTGTTAATGTCTAGCATTGTATGAATAACTTAGCCCCCCAAAACTTTATTTACTGCTTATATCAGCAGTTATTCTGTCAAAGTTAGGCTAACTAAAAAAGTTAGGGGCACTATCATGTAGGGTGACTGTCTTCCTGGACAAACTACTATGGTTGGTTATCCTATCATCATAATATAGCACATACCTTTCTAATTTTATCATCATCCTGTGGAGCTTCTGTATTTGTGCTTGCATATATTTAAGAGTTTGAAAACAAACTTTGTGCCCCTGAACATGCTTAAAACTTTTTCTCCTTAAAATTATGCTTTTTATTTTTAAGTACACATGATAAACTACAGTCATCTTTGACTCCCAAGATGATTCCTTCTACATAATTACTGTTTTCAGTTTGCATGTAGCTTTTGGGTCTTCATTTATGCACGTAGGTGCATATTTACAAAAACAAACTTATGGAAATATACAGTATTATTCTAGGGGTACTTATTTCCAAATCTATTATGCAAATTGCCTTTAAATTTTAAAATTCATTTTTAATGAGAATTCTATGGCATTTATCATATATATAATTAAATGCAACTAAATATAAAGGACAAACCAGCATGGCTAAGGACCCACTTAAATGTATTTAAATTCTGAACAGTCTGGACACTAAAAAAATATATAGATTCTGAAAAAGAGATCAGGAAGTCCAAGTATTAATGTAAAAATAAGTGATATACTTGGAACCTGGGAGGAGAACATTTTTTTTTTTTTTTTTTTTAAGTGATCTCTATACTTAGCATGGGGCTTGAACTCCCCACCCTGAATTCGAGAGTCAGATGCTTTACCCACTGAGCCAGCCAGGCACCCCAAGGAGAATGTCTTTCTCTCTCTCTTTCTTTCTTTCTTTCTTTCTTTCTTTCTTTCTTTCTTTCTTTCTTTCTTTCTTTCTTTCTTTCTTCTTTCCTTCTTTCTTTTAAGAAATCTCTATACCCGGTATGGAGCTTGAACTCCCCACTCTGAGATCAAGAGTCAAATGCTCTGCTGACTGAGCCAGCCAGGTGCCCCAAGGAGAGTGTCTTTTTAAAAAATATTTATTTATTTATTTATTTGAGAGAGAGAGCAGGAGTGAGAGAGCACAAGCAAAGGGTGAGGGGTAGAGGGAGAAGCAGAGTCCCCACTGAGCAGGGAGTCTGATGTGGGGCTTGATCCCAGGACCCTGGGATCATGACCTGAGCCCAAGGCAGATGCTTATCTGACTGAGCCACCCAGGCGCCCCAAGGAGAATGTCTTTTTAAACCATATCCTTCTATAGAGAAATTCAGGCAATTTTGTAATGCTGTTCTTTGGTTCTAAGCAACATAAATAAATTTGACTAACTTAAGACATAAGGCAATTCCCTGAAGGGGACGGATACTGTAGAGTCTGTAGACATGATGGAAAGTTGGAAAACCAGGCTTAGGAACATCTGTTGTCTCAGTGTTGCTGCTGCAATACATGTCCTCCAAACACATTTTCAATCCTTTCAGTCACAAATCTCCATGTACAAAGTCTTGGAGGAAAAAAAAAAATCTCATTATTCTGACTTGTGTCATAAATCCACCTCTTAGCTTGGTGTGTGTTTATGTGTGTGTGTGTGTGTGTGTGTGAGAGAGAGAGAGAGAGAGAGAGAGGTCAGGGGAGAGAGATAGAGGATAGTGTGGTAGGGTAGAGTGACAAGGGAAACTTAATTTACAGTCCCATCAAGATTATACACAACGGAGAGCATCCTTTCCGTAAAAGAAATGAGTTGTTGTCAGGAAGAGGGAAAATATGCTGGGTGGCCAAAATTTTCAACAATTGTCTCTGTGGAAATAATGTACCCTTAAGCAAAATTTTTCCAGATATTCAAAATGCTTATCATATGCTTGATTCATGCAGTTATGACAAGTTTTCTAGAAGGGAAAGTAACTTCAGCCTAATAAAGAGTGCCCACATATTCTCCATCCGATAATGACCCATTTATCTATGTAACATATATTTATTGAACAGAAAAACTATGTATCAGGCATGGTTTTATGTGTGGTGACAGTGGTGGAGACTACATTCTAGTGGGTGACTTAGCAAAATGTAACTAGACCCACATGACCATTTCAGATAATAAATCAGGATAAGAGCAATGGGGATATTTTAGATGTAGGGATCAGAAATGACCTCAATGGAGGTGACATTTCAGGGGAGAATTAAATGATATAAAAGATCATGGCAAGCAAAACTTGGGGAATGCTCCAACGGGTGAGAACAGTAAGTACAATAGTGAGGAGCAGGAAAAGCTTGGCATGTGAAGGAAATCCGATTATGCCACCCTGAAATGGGCTACTTTGGCATAAGGATTATTTTGAGCTGAAGGCAATTGAGAAACAGCAGATGCAGGAAAAGCTGTCTATCCTCCCGCTTTGTGTCTAAGACAGGGTATACATTTCTCTGTGAAAGTGTACCCCTCCCCATTCCAAACCAGAAAGACGAGGACTCTAATCACTAGAAACACTCTTATTGCCAAAGCTGTGTGAGATTGAGTCTGCATAACAGATCTTACTAAAATAACCCTTATCTTATTCTATCATATATTTAACTTCCTGCAGTTTACCAGCCCTTGAAGACTAAGCCATTTTCTTTGTCTTGTCACTTCTCCATAGTTCATTGCTTTTTGTTAAAATAGTATATAGCCCCTCGTTCTACCCGTATCCGCCCCCCTACGCTAAAGGCTTCCGTATGTATCCATAATAAATATTTTCTCTTGTTAATCTGTCCTTTGTCAGTTTGTGGGACCCCAGGCACTACACATAAGAGAGTAGAGGGAAAAGTGATTTTCCTCCCATACACATGTTTAGGTCACTGCAAGAAGAGCAAGGAGGATGGGGCCAGGTGAGAGGACAGGAGAGGGGCAAGAGATGAGGTCAGCACATTATGCTAGTCACTAGAGCATGAAAGCCTTATATGGAGTCTAGAATCTATTCTAAGTGGGTGCAGAAGCTATTGATGGTTTTCAAGTAGGGAAGTTTATGTTTTACGGCAGCCAAAGGGAGAATGGAATTCAGAGGGCGAGGGTGGAAGCAGGGAGACTATTGCTTTCGTCCAGATGAGAAATGAAGGGTGGGGGCTTGGGCTCCCATGGCAGCTGTGAAGGTATTGAAGAGTCAGTTTCTATTCCTAAGTTATGAAGTACCCAGATCCTGTTGGCAGATTGGATGGAGGGAGTGAGGGAAAGAAAGGAACCAAGGATCACTACTATGTTTTTGGCTTGAGCAACTCAGAAAATGAGATAGAAATAATTGGAGGAGAGGCAGAGTTTTGGTGTGGGAAACAGAGATTTTGGCTATGGTAAATTTGAGGTGCCTTGTGGACATTCAAGGGAAGCTGTTGGTTGGGTGTCCAAATCTGGGGCCTTGAGGAGAAATAAATCTTGGTGCTCACTGTACAGTTGGTGATTAAATCCATGGCCTGGATAAGTTTTGGGGAGAGTGTAGGTACAGAGAGAAGAGAGCTCAGAACCAAACCACATTCAAGGGAAGAAAGACACAGCCAAGAGGGGCTGGGAAAATGGGCTTTGGAGAACTTTGAAGAGAAAGAAGTATGAAATAGACATTTGGACGATAGGGAAAGTGAATTTACTAGGGCACAAAGTGAGATTGCTCCACAATGCTAAGAACCCTGTTGAGACCTGTGGCCATGATTTTAAAGTTAGAAACAGTCAGCACTGCTGTGTGTTAGTTAATTGAACAACTTTTGGCTGTCTGGGTGCAGGTGCTAGGTAGGTAGTGATTGGGTTTTCACCAGATCCAAGTCTTGCTTCCAACTAAGAAAAATAAAGAGGGGGGCGGGGCAGTTGATGGTGCGATCAAGGAGTGATCATGATGATGAACCGTAAGAGTACAAGCTAGAGAAATGGGTAAGAAGGAGGGTAAACCTGGACAGTGAAAATGATGGAGTATTGACTCCAGTGGATTTCTGGGGAGGCTGAAGGCTTCCTGAGGGGAGCAGGAAATCTGGAGATTTGGAAAAGTGGTGATCTGAGAATAGGAGGGCTGGAGCAAGATTTCAGAGACAGGACATAATCATCTGAGACGAAGAAGTCAAGGGCCTGAGAGGCTAAGTTGTTGGTTGGCTCATATACTTGGCTGTGGAGTCACCAAGATTGGTGACAGCAGTTGTGCTAATGAGGGACATAGAAAACCAGGAGCTTTAAAACCTCAAAGAATAAGGGTGAGCAATGGGAGGTTGACTGATGGTTGTGAAACTAAGAGGTAGTGGAGTCTAGATTCCAGTGGCATGTTCTTTAAAGAGTTGAATTTTTGTGGGAGCAGAGAGGGGAACCAAATCCAGGCATTGTGGTATATTGAATGTGGAAAAAAAATCTCACTCACTTGAGAAGGATCCAGGAGTAGCAGTATATCCACAGGTGCTGCTGGGAGCACACAGAGTAGGGGACGCTCAGAGAAGTATTGGAAAAAAGGGGATTTTTGCCATTGACATCTGTGAGTTCCACAGGACGTAGTAGAAAAGTTTGGGTGCTTCAGGAAGATTGGACCAGTCAGGTAGTACAGCCTTGTATGGGGAGAAGAGTCTGGTGATGATGGATGATCTCTGGAAACCAGACTGTCATGAGTCACTAAGGTAAATAGAGAGGTGAGGCAGACTGACATTGGTCCTGGTGATCTTAGGAGAGGCTGGCCAATCAGTCCATGTACAGCTTCTTTCTCTGGTTTGGACTCCTAGGTAGTTCAGGATAGTAAGCCTATGGGAGGATCCTTCTCACCAGGAGCTCCAAATATTCCCTAACCCCCCAGCCTTCTGGTGTTCTTTACCCACAAGGTGTCCTCATGCCTCACCATCCTGATCACCCTCTTCTGATTACATTCCACTTTATCAGTATCATTGTTAGGATGTGTTTCCTAGAACAGAATATGAGATTCTGAATGTAGATGGGGAAGTACAAAGTGCCCTTAACGTGCTACCTCCTCTGTTTTAGGTGCTATTCTTATATTCATCTACCTGTTCATGTTTCTCAGGTCATGGTGAACAATCATTCTGGAAAAGGTTCCCCTTATCCCCTCAGAAACTGCTATTGTGTCAATTCTTCCTACAATCCTACACTTATAGAATCATAGAAGTTCTTGAGCAAGATGATATCATTCAAGCTAACACATTTTTTAAAAAAAGATTTTATCTACTTATTTTTGAGAGAGATGAGAGAGAGAGCAGGAGTGGGGGGAGGGGCAGAGGGAGGGGGGAAGCAGACTCCCCACTGAGGAGGGAGCCTGATGGTGGGGCCCTATTCCAGGACCCAGGGATCATGAACTGAGCCGAAGGCAGACACTTAACTGAGCCACCCAGGTGCCCCACTAACACATTTTATAGATGGGAAACAGACTTCTACTTAGAGTAAATGATGAGTATGATTTGATATTCTGAATCAAATACTTAGCTGGTTTAGAAAAACAAAGGATTAATGAAATCACTTGCAACTTTCTCAGTTTAGGACTATGAATCTAAACCTCTTTCTCTTGGATGAATTTGAGCTATTCTTCAGGGCAAAGGGACATTTTCCTGATGGTAGGGGGATTTACCTTTGCACAGTGGGATTTCCTGGCAGCCTTGAGAACTCAGGTGCCTGACCAGGAATCGGGGCCGCTGGTCCCACCACTTTCCAGAAGGTGACCTGCCTTGGCATTGTGCTTTATTTCCTCTACCGTCTTAGCATTTTTATCTGCAAGTTAACAGTTAGACAGTCCTGGATTTCATTCTGTCTTTTAAAAATGGTCCCATTCAGCAAAGTACTTCTTTTTCCTCCTAATGCGACTTTTAATTTTTTTTTTTATTTTAAAGATTTTTATTTATTTATTTGTCAGAGAGAGAGAGAGAGAGCGAACAAGCAGGGGGTGCAGCAGACAGAGGGAGAAGCAGGCTCCCAGCTGAGCAAGGAGCCTGATGTGGGATTCCATCCCAAGGCCCTGGGATCATGACCTGAGCTGAAGGCAGCCACTAACGCAGGCATCCTGCGACTTTTAGTTTTTGTCAGGTACCCTGAGTATATGCCCTGGCCCCTACTCTGTCCCACATGGCCTAACCTGGTCTATTACACACATTTGGTTAAAGCCTACTGCTCATAATTGCTGCTTGTATGATCACAAAACCAAGTTACAGACTGTACTATAGATGTCACCTAACTTTAATAACATTAAATAAGAAAACATGCTTAAAATGAATTTAATGTGTCTGTGCCAACTTTAAATAATAAACATTAATTTTGAGAAAATCATTGTCAACTTAGGCTGGTTTTGTGAGCCCCGCCTTTTGTTGCATAAGAACAAGAAAGACAGCAATAAATTGAAAGTCGTCTAAATTGCTGAGTATCAACTTCTTAAATTAAGAACTATAGTTGTAGGATGATTTATGTGCCTGGGTTTATTGAAAACAAACACTGCTTCTTCCTCTCATTTCTCTGTAGAGAAATTTAGATAAAATCCATTTTAAAAAAAAGATTTTATTTTTAAGTAATCTCTACACCCAACGTGGGAGTTGAACACACAATCCCGAGATTAAGAGTTGTACACTCCATTGACTGAGCCAGCCAGGCACCACTAAAATCAGTGTTTTAATAGTTTCTAATAGTTTCTTTGTCACACAAGGATGACAACCTACTTAGTGAATATCCAATATCCTTCCATCCATTCCCTACTTTAGCTGGTGTGGAATCAGCTGAACCTAGATTTCAATCATGGTCATGCCATGCACTAATTTTTTTTTTTTTAAAGATTTTATTCATTTGACAAGAGAGAGACACAGCGAGAGAGGAAACACAAGCAGGGGGAGTGGGAGAGGGAGAAGCAGGCTCCCCGCGGAGCAGGGAGCCCAACGCGGGGCTGGATCCCAAGACCCCGGGATCATGACCTGAGCTGAAGACAGACAGTTAACTGACTGAGCCACCCAGGTGCCCCACCATACAGTAATTTTATGTTATTTAACTTCTTTGAGCCTCAGTTTTCTTTCTTTCTTTTTTCTTTTTCTTTCTTTCTTTCTTCTTTTTCTTTCTCTCTTTCTTTCTTTCGTATGTAAGCTCTATGCCCAATGTGGGGCTTGAACTCACAGCCCGGAGATCAACAATTGCAGTCTCTTCTGACTGAGACAGCCAGGCACCCTGAGCCCCAGCTTTCCTCATCAGTAGAAGGGAGACAATGATACTTATAGGAGCTATTTTGGTATCATGGATTTTGAGAAGAAAAGATTTAGTCAATTGCTCTGCTTTTGAATAAAAACATTGGAAAAACTGATTCAACTTAAAATCTTTATTCTTATTTTCTTAGGAATAGAATAATAAAAGAACACCAAACAAGGAAATCAACCCTAAACCTTTTTCTGACTGAGAACACCCTCACAGTGATGAGGGAGCAGGAAGCAGCTGAAGACAAAGCATAAGCAAATGCTCTGCAACCTCCCCTCACCCCCAACTCCTGGATGGGACATGTGTGACATTCCTCCAGGAATCCCAGCTATCTTAATGTTAATACCTTGCCAGAGGAAAAAACTATCTTAGCTTGATAATAGCCAGGCCTCCAGTATCCTGAGGGTCTTCTTTCACATATGAAAATCCCTTTGAAACCTCCTTTTCCTTACTTAACCCAACTCCGGAGTGTATAATCAGCCGTTTCTCAAGACCCCGGTGCAGCAGCTCTTTCTGCCCAGGCGTCCTGTCCTCTGCTTTAATAAAACCACCATTTTGCACCAAAGATGTCTCAAAATTCTTTCTTGGTCTTTGGCTCTGGACCTCACCCCACTGAACCTCACCTATATTCCAAAACCACATCAATAGAGCACGGCCCCAAATAAACAGAGTGTCTGGTGGGAATTTCCTGCCTCTAGGATATTCAAGACTTGTGGAGCAATGGCTTTAATTTGTAGCACTTGTTTGTATTTTAACACCATTAGAATGGTCCCATCTGGCTGGACTTAAAGTTTGGTCTATCCCATTTTTTAAAGGCCAATTCTCCATTCCCCACAGATTATAGACCTTGAACTCACTAAATCTAAAATGCTGGCCAGTAAGTCTTCTCCTGGATAAATTCCAAGTTGGGGTCGCTAGGTAAATAGTTTACAGGACAAAGCAGAGAGAATTAAGTACTGCTCTTCCATTATTGACCACCATCTTATTCATCACCTTATGCTGAAATCTCTCTTCTAAGCACACAGTTATTTGCAGTTTTTATTGATCTTTCCTTGACCTTTGCCTCTGTGGTCAGGAATCTATTCTGAACTTCGCTGTTTAGCTTCATAGACTCCCCAGAGCTACTGAAGCTAATGTAGAACCTGTACTTTAATAGCATCATGAAAATCTGGGTCAATAGATAAATTTAATTCAGTTGGAAGTAAAATGGAATGTGATGGCCTACACCTTCCTTTTAAAGCAGCTCTTCTGTAATGGCTTGACATCATCTCTTTCTGAGCTGGATGGATGAGCCCTTGCTAAGGAGATAAGCACTCCTATATGCTGATACCTTGATTTTATTATCAGGAGTTACTGTAATCTCTTACTGTAAAATAGAATGTCTGGATCTTCTTTAGAGAATCCAGTCACAATTGTGTGTGTATTTACGGGAATTTATTATATTCAGGTGGCATTTCAAAACAAGGAGGAAGGATACAATATTTAATAAATGCTATTGAGAAAATCAGGTATTATTTAGAAAAAAAGTTTCTTCTTTTTTTTTTTAAAGATTTTTATTTATTTATTCATGAGAGACAGAGAGAGAGAGAGAGACAGAGGCAGAGGGAGAAGCAGGCTCCCCGTGGAGCAGGGAGCCCGACGCGGGACTCGATCCCAGGACCCTGGGATCATGACCTGAGCTGAAGGCAGATGCTTAACCGACTGAGCCACCCAGGCGTCCCGAAAAAAAGTTTATTCTTACCTCACAGCGTGCCATAGAATAAATTCCAAACTGTTTGGAGGCTTATGCATAAGAAAATGTACTATAATGTGTTAAGATAAAACAGATTACTTTAGTAATTTTTGGAAGGGGAAGGCACAAACAAGGCACCCAACTTAGAAGCCACAAAGAAATAGATAAACAGAAGTACTCTTATAAAATTAAAAGTGTTTTCATGATGAAACTTACCATAAACAATATAAAAGATAAGAGGCAGACTGGGAGAAAATCTGTGCAACATACATCATAGACAGTGCGTTAATGTTTCCATAACAGAAAGAGCTCCTACAGTCATTAATTAAAGACAAACAAATAAACAAACAATCAGTAGTAATTGTGGAATCACAAAGGAAGAAATACAAATGGCCCTTTATTTAAAAAGTTGCTAAAAGTTCTGCATCTAATTCCAAAGTGTGGGACCAGTTCCAATGTGCGTGGAGAGGGGTTTCCCACACTGCCACCACCAAGCAATTCTCAGACTCCAGCTGGGTGTCCTACAATTCAACTCAATGCTGACACTATCTACCCAGAGACAGCATCAGATCACACAGGTTAAGGGCTCAGTCCCACAAGACTGCTCTCATCTCAGATGCCAGTCACAAGTCCTAGGTTGTTACCTGTGCTTCTGACCCACTGGTTATAAATGAGAGGTTTCCACGACCCCTACCTTCGGTCTGATTAATTTGCCAGAGTGGCTCACAGAACTCGGAGAAACATTTTACTTACTAGATCACTCATTTATTATAAAAGGATATAACTCAGGAATAGCCAAAGGGAAGAGATTCATAGGGCAAGGTATGTAGGAAGGGCATGGAGCTTCCATACCCTATTAGAGCATACCATTCTCCTCAAATCTCCATGTGTTCACCAGCCCAGAAGCTTTCCAAACCCCTTCCTTTTGAGTTTTTATGGAAGTTTCGTTGCATAGGCATGATTGATTCAGCATCTACCCCTCCCCGCTCTCTGGAGGTCAAGGAATAGAACCGAAAATCCCAATTTTATCATTTAACATCATTAACACAAACCCCATTGTGGTGGAAAGAAACTTATAAATAACAAGACACACATTTCACTTTTATGGCTCTGTAGCAATGAGTACAGGAGATCAAATATTATGACAGAAGATGTTCCCACTGTTCTTATTGCTTAGGAAATTCCAAGGGTTTTGGAATTTCTTTGTGTTCAAAGACCAAATATATAGGGGCACCTGGGTGGCTCAGTCTTTAAGCATCTGCCTTCGGCTCAGGTCATGATCCCAGGGTCCTGGGATCGAGCCCTGCAACAGGCTCCCTGCTCTGTGGGAAGCCTGCTTCTCCCTCTCCCACTCCCCCTGCTTGTATTCCCTCTCTCGCTGTGTCTCTCTCTGTCAAATAAATAAAATTAAAAAAAAAAAAGACCAAATATATATATGAAAAATATATTTTGGTAATTTGAACGGCCATATATATATTTCTTATAAATCACAATATCACAGTTGCTCAACCAAGAATCAGGTAGATGTGAAATCAAAATAAGATTTGTTTTTTTCACCTTTATTTATAAATTAAAATACAAGAGATAGAAATTATATAAAGGGTCATTTGAAAAAAAGATTGGTACTGGTAGAGGAGAGTGCCATGCCTCAGTCTGGACAGGCTTCTGAAGCTGTCAGGCTGTGTACCTTTTCATACATAAGCAGAAAAGTCTTGGGTACAGACACACTGGGAACGTGAATTGGGGCTCCAATTGACCTCTTCCTGCAAATTCCTCTGCATCTCTCCAACTCCACTGTGAGTCCAGGTGGAGATATGGGAGATGGCCCAAGTGCCAGCTACCTCCTGGCCAGCTTCTACCAGGTATGATGTTGCTCGCTTCCTCATCATCACAGCCTCATTGCTCAGCATTCTACTGCCTACGTTGCCCCAATTCCAGGGGGTTCATCTTTGGCATCAACAAATACAGGGCTGGGACTGGTCATGAAGCTGGAAGAAAAGGGCTGCAACAACCTTCCCTTCTCTATACTGACTTCTAGATCTTGGAAGCCTGAGAATCATACAACCTGTTCCAAACTCCCAGGAAGAGAACAGATTGGAAAATGGCACTCCTTGGGCCCAGCCCTGTTAGGAGCAGGTTTCTTTGAATCAGGAAAGGCAGGTGGGATAAAGGACAAATCACTTTCCTCCACAGCAGGAAGCCATGTTTGGCCAGCATGTTTGGTGATTTAAGTTTTTCCAGATCTTCCACTCCCACCACCTGCCAGCTCCATTTTCTGTGTATTTTCCTTATAATTAAAAAAAAGAGAGAGAGAGAGATTGATACTATCTAGATTTGCAAGGGTGTGAAGGAGAAAGGACACTGAACAGTGAACAGCCTTTGATAGTGTTAAAAACAAGACAACCGGCCAAAATGGAGTCAGGAATGCTTAGCCCAGTCATTAAACCAAGACTTAACTTAATTACAGTTTCGGCTCTCCCAGAATTGGAATCTTAAACCAGTCAGTCAGGAATCACCTGATCGGCATGAGTTAGGTAATCTGTCTGATACACTCCTGCCATTCCCTAAAGGAAAGTGACCTTGCAATAACCAACAAGCTTTTTTGTCTAGTATAACTTCCCTGTTCTGCTCTCTTCTGACTATAAAAGTCTTTCATTTGGTACAGCTCTTCAGAACTCCTTTCTGCTAGATTAGATGCTGCCCAATTCATGAATCACTGAATAAAGCCAATAAGATCGTTAACATTTTCACAGTTGAATTTTGTTCTTTTAATAGCAGTATCTATCATTTTATCTATTGGACCAACAATCTTATTTCTAAGAGTCTATACTATAAAATTATTATTCATATTATTCACTATTATTCATTGTCTCTGAGCTCTAGATCCCCATTTTCATTTCTAATTGGTCACTGGAGAGCTCCATTTGGATGTCTCGCAAACAGCTCAAAACCACACGTCCCATCTTATTACACTGAACTTATGATGCTCCCATTCTCAAATCGGACTTCCATTCCATCTCTCCCCATATCAGAAAATAGTGCCTCTATCCAATCTATTTTCATACCAAAAAATCACGAGTATTTTTGATATTGTTTCCTTCATATCATATGTCTAATCTATCTGGATTCTATCTTTCAAATATATCTGAAATCTCTCAGTTCTCCTCTACCTTGACTGTCCCCATTAAAACTAACATCTCTTGGGGGCGCCTGGGTGACTCAGTCGTTAAGCGTCTGCCTTCGGCTCAGGTCATGATCCCAGGGTCCTGGGATCGAGCCCCGCATTGGGCTCCCTGCTCCGCGGGAAGCCTGCTTCTCCCTCTCACACTCCCCCTGCTTATGTTCCCTCTCTCGCTGTGTCTCTCTCTGTCAAATAAATAAATAAAATCTTAAAAAAAAAAAAGTCTAACATCTTTTGCCTGTATTAGAGCAATAGCTTCAATACTTGCATACTGTTATCTCCATTTATTTGAATTCCTATATAGTAAGAGAATGAAAAGATAAGCCACAGACTGGGAGGATATATTCACAATCATGTATCTGATAAACTTATATTCAGAATATATAAAGAGCTCTTACAACTCGATAATAAGACAAACAACCCCATTTAAAAAATAGGCAAAAGATTTAAATAAATACTTCACTAAACAATATATACACAGGGAAAATGAGCACAGAAAAAAAAAGATGTTCAACACTGTTATTTGCCAGGGAAATGCAAATTAAAACCGCAAAGAGATACTACTCCGCACCCATTAGAATGACTAAGATACCTGTACCCCTGAAACAAATAATACATTACATGTTAATAATAATAAAAGAAGAATGACTAAGATGAAAAAGTCAGACAACAAGTGTTGATAAGGATGTAGAGAAACTGGGAACCTCCTGCATTTTCAGCCGGAATGTAGAATCATACAGCCACTTGGGTAAACAGTTTGTCAGCCTCTTGAAAAGTTAAATAGGAACTTAACCATAGAACCTAACAATTCCACTTCTAGGAATCTGCCCATAAGAAATAAAACATATGTCCATAGGAAAACTTGTAGATGAATGTTCATAGTTCATAGACCTTATTCAGAACAGACACTCCCTGGTAAAAATCCAAATGTCCATCAACTGGTGAATGGATAAACGTGTTTTATGCACATCTTGAAATACTGCTCAGCAATAAGAAAGAACAAACTACCAATACCCACCGTGACATCAATGAACCTCAAAAATATTGTGCTCAATGAAACAAACCAGACACAAAAGTATACATAGTATATGATTCTTTTTATATGAAATTTCTAGAAAAAATAAAACTATGGAGACCGACATCAGATTAGTGGTTGCCTTGGGCTGGCAAAATGGGCACAAAGAGCTTTTTTGGGTGATTGTAATGATGGTTGCACAACTGTATAAATTTATTAAAACTCATCAAACTGTAGGCTTACAGTGGATAAACTATAGGTCAATTATACCTCAACAAAGCTGTTTAAAAAATCCTTCTAGTACTTTTTGTTTACCACATTTTAGGTAAAAGCAGACATCTTTCCCATGACCTATAAGGTCCTAATTTATTTGGCTTAATTGTCTTTGATTCTTCCAAATCCTTTTCTACCAGTCTTGCTCACTGATTTCCAGCCAATAGGACTTACTCCCAGCCTTGTGCTGTATAGTACTTTGCCTCAGGGACTTCCTACCTGCTGTCCTCTGCCTGAAATATCCGTAATCCCCCACTCTTTAGCTGGAGAAGTGTTACTACTTTTTACATCTCAGTTTAAATATCACACCCTCAGAAAGAGCTTCCTTAACACATCCCTTTGCGGCTTAAATTAGGTCATTCTGTCATTCTCTCTACCTGGACTGTTCCTTCAAAGCATTTTTCACAATCTGTAATTCTGTATTTATTTGATGATGATTTGTTTGATTTCCATCTTTCCACTTGAATGTAAGCGCTAAGAGGGCAGGGGCCACACCTGTTTTATATACTCATTTTCAGCAGGTATCCTCCAACATTTAATTGGCTCATCTAAAATTAACAAGCAGGTTAATTCATGTAATTACCCAGGATTACATATTGTGATTGGAATATCTCCAAGGTCCACCACAAAGTCCACTGCTAAAATGAAAATAAAAACATTTCATTGAAGTCTTATTGTTATTATGATTCTTTCTCTTACCACCTGGACAGTTGGCAACATGAGCTCATAATTTTTCAGGCTAAAGTTATTATAGGCAAGCTCTGTGGGAGAGAAGTTTGGGTCCTCATAGTTGTCGACTGTTTCTATATACATTGGCAGAATTGTTTTGTCAAAGTGCAGACACTCCCTTAACTGATCACATATCTGTAGGGAGCTGAACTTTTGCCAAAAGCTCATTTGAGAGGAATCGCATTCAGGAAAGATTTCTACAGACTATGTGTAGTCTTTGCAGAACATCACTACCTGCTTACTTGTACTGGGCTATTTTGGTCCCTAAAGTGACTTGTACTGTCAGTCAATACACAAAACAACATTATAAGAAATACTCCTGCTGACTTCATTGCAGAAATGCGGTGTTCTTTATTGCCAATGCTCTCTTTATGAGACCCTATTGTCTTTCAGGAGCGCTAGATGGGAATATCCAGCTACCTACTAGGCATCCCAGTTTGGATGCAGAACCAGGGATGAGAGTAAGCAAGATGACTGAGTTTAACATTTGTGCATAGAGTTCTTTTCCATTAGTTCTTTTCCAAATTTTTATCAGGGTGTCATTTTCCCTAATTACTGGGTACTTCAATACAGAAAACATAAAGAAGCAGGAATGTGTGTGGGGGTGTGGCTGACTCATGCTGTAGTTTTTTTCCTCCCATTCAAGGTTCTTTGGCCCTTGAAGTAGGCGACAGGGGAGTTGAAATCCACTGATCTCGTCCAATCCATCCATTTGGGATTGTGTCTGCCCCTGGAACACAGGGGCAGACACAATTCATTTAATAAAACATAGGCTCTGTAAATGGCTCCTTGGGAAGACGTAGGCGAAAATCTCCTCAGATACTTAGCAGATATTAGTACTTCCTACAATGACAGGAAGCTGCCCGAGATGAACATAGTAGGTAAGCTGGACCAGATTGGCTAAATGTCCATCAATCCTGCCTCCAGGTGACTCTAGAAAGCTTCTTTAAGAACGGGGTCAGCAGGGGGAGCTCTTTGTTAATGTTTCCGTGTTGCAGGTGGGGTTTCTCAAACTCTTCTGACACAACAGTTCAGGCATTATTAATATTACTAAAAGCCTGGCCACTCAGCAAAGTACTTCTGAGGGTTGGGAGAGAAGCAGAGCCCCCGCATGGCCCAATTTCTTTGAAGGGTCCCGATCTATCTCAAAAACTGATGCAAATACTGTATTTTGTCCCATAAATTGTTCACATTTATTTTAGTGTTAAAACAATGTTTGATATTATTTGGCATTTAAATGATTGCCATCCTGTATCTCTCACATCCCGCCCTACCTCAACTCTAATCTTTGAGTAAAATGAATGCTTCTGAAAAAGGTGTGGTTCTTACTAAGATTACCGGTGCTTTCCTACTCACTAAATCCAACACGGAATCTCCTCTGTACTCCTGTGTCTGTCCATACTGGTAGCCTTTGACAAGTGGACCTCGTTCATTTTCCGAAGTGTTTCCTCCTCTGGTTCCCTGAGATGTCACGTTTACCTCAATACCACCTACCTCCCCTGCAGGACTGTGCTCTTTGCCCTAGTCTCTTCTCTCTTGTCTTGTTTCTCCTTCACCTTCTCCCCTTTCCTATCGAACTCTCCATAGGCTTCAAATACTTTTGTAAGCTATGGATCCCAATTTACATCTCCAAGCTTGACTTCTCCCCTGAGCTCAGCACTCTTGTATCTAACCATTGATGTGAAATTTTCACTGGTGTCTGTAACAGCTGCTCAGACTTCATGTACCTGAACAGACCTCTGTTGTGCTTTGCTTTGTTGTATTTATTTTTTTTTGAGTTTTTTTATTCATTGTGTTGGGTGCTTAATGGGCCCTTCCAGTCTGGGTCTTCAGTTTGGGGGAAAAAATTTTTATTATTTCTTTGAAATAAGTCCTGGAAAGGATTGTTATTAAGATGTTCTGAAAGTCTATTAAGACGTTAGGTTTCCTAGATGGGTCCTCAAATTTTCTCAGTTTTTTTTTTTAAAGATTTTATTTATTTATTTTTGAGAGAGAGAGAGAGAGAGAGAATGTATGAATGGTGGGTAGGGGCAGAGGGAGAGAAACAGACTCCCCACCGAGCAGGGAGCCCGATGCAAGGCTCCATTCCAGGACCCTGGGGTCATGACCTGAGCTGAAGGCAGACGCTTAACCAACTGAGCCATCCAGGTGCCTGATTTTTCTTATTTTTTTAATTATCCATAATTTTATTTTTTTGTTCCACTTTTTGTGGGAATTCCTAGACTTTATTTTTCATTCTTATTTTTTAATTTCTATAAGCCCATTCTTTCTCTATTTTTCCTTTTTTAAGAAAAAAAGATTTTATTTTTAAGTAATCTCCACACCCAATGTGGGGCTTGAACTCACAACCCTGAGATCACGAGTTACACATTCTACTGCCCAAGCCAGCCAGGCGCCCTTCTATTTTTCCTTTTACAATGATATTCTTTTATTGTTTCATGGACCCATTACTATCTTCTATCTCTCAGAGGACATGGATTATCATTCTTCTGATGTTAACTCATGCATTATTTTATTTCCTCCAACTACTTTTCTTCTGTGTTTGTGTTGGTCTCTGCCTTCTGTATTAGATGATTTTCTGAAACAAGTGTGGACCCTAGATTTCTGTTCATGTTTCAGAGCACAGCCCCAAACTGTTGATATGTGACTCTGTAGGCGTTTGCAGGACTTTTCAACTGGTGAGACGGGTCATGGAGTAATCAGGCTGGGATGTCTAAGCTTTCCACTGTTTTTTTGCTGGGGAGCCTCTAAGAGTTAGAATCCAGAAGTTTTTCTCTGGATCCAATCAGATTTTCTAGAGAGGAAAGTGCCACTTTTCTTCCTGGTTGCTGGTATTCTGGACATAAGGCAGGTGGAAGGGATCTCTGGGGCTTGTTCTTCGGAATGGAGACTTTTTTTGCTTTTTATTGAAGTTTTTATTTTAATTCCAGTTAGCTAACCCACAGTGTGATGTCAGTTTCAGGGGTACAATTTATTTTTTAAAAGATTTTATTTATTTATTTGAAAGAGAGAGAGAGAGAGAGAGAGAGAGAGAGAGAGCATGAGTGGGGGGGGAGGGGCAGAGGGAGAGGGACAAGCAGACTCCATGCTGAGCAGGGAGCCTGATGTGGGGCTCGATTCCAGGACCCTGGGATCATGACCTGAGCTGAAGGCAGACGCTTAACCTACTGAGCCACCCAGGCGCCCTCAGGGGTACAATATAATGATTCAACAATTCCTTACATCACCCGGTGCTCATCACGACAAGTTGCACTCCTTGATCCCCAACACCTTCCCACCCCACCCCTGACCCTGGCCCATTTGGTAACCATCAGTTTGTTCTTTATAATTAAGTCTGTTTCTTGGTTTGTCTCTCTCTCTCTCTTTCTTTCTCCTTTTGTTCATTTGTTTCTTAAATTTCACATATGAGTGAAATCATACAGTATTTATCTTTCTCTGATTTATTTTTCTTAGGATTAGTCTCTCTAGCTCCATCCATGTCATTGTAAATGGCGAGCTTTCATTCTTTTTTGTGGCTGAATGATATTCCATTGTGTATAGATATCATATCATTATTCATTCATCAGTTGATGGGCACTTGGGCTGCTTCCATACTTTGGCTATTGTAGATAATGCTGCTATAAACATAGGGGTGTATGTATGTAGTGTTTTTGTATCCTCTGTGTAAATACCTAGTAGTGCAGTTGCTGGATAATAGGGTAGTTCTATTTTTAACTTTTTGAGGAACATCCATACTGTTTTCCGGTGTGGCTGCACCAGTTTGCATTCCCACCGACAGTGTAAGACGGTTCTCTTTTCTCTACATCCTCACTAACACCTTGTTGATTTTAGCCATTCTGACAGGTGTATCTGATTGTAGTTTTGATTTGTACTTCCCTGATGATGAGTGATGTTGAACATCTTTTCATGTGTCTATTGGCCATCTGGATGTCTTCTTTGGAAAAGTGTCAATTCATGTCTTCTGCTCATTTCTTAATTGAATTATTTGGTTTTGGATGTTGAGTTTTATAAGTTCTTTATATATTTTGGATACTAACCCTTTATCAGATATGTCATTTGCAAATATCTTCTCCCATTCTGTAGGTTGTCTTTATTTTTTTTTAAAGCTTTAATTATTTATTTTAGAGAGACAGAGAGAGAGAGTGTACACGAGAGCAAGTAGGGGGAAGGGCAAAAGGAGAGAATCTTCAAGCAGACTCCCCACTGAGCACAGAGTCTGACCTGGGGCTCGATCCCATGACCCAGGAGATCATGACCTGAGCTGAAACCAAGAGTAGGATGCTTAACTGACTGAGCCACCCAGACACCCTGGTTGTCTTTTAGTTTTGTTGATTGTTTCCTTTGCTGTACAGAAGCTTTTTATGTTGATGAAGTCCCAATAGTTTATTTTTGCTTTGTTTCCCTTGCCTAAGGAGACATATCTAGAAGGAAGTTGCTATGGCTGATGTCAAAGAGGTTACTGCCTGTGTTCTCCTCTAGGATTTTTATGGTTTCAAGTCTCACATTTGGGTCTTTAATCCATTTTGCATTTATTTTTGTGTATGGAGTAAGAAAGTGGTCCAGTTTCATTCTTCTGCTTGTGGCTGTCCAGTTTTCCCAACACCATTTGCTGAAGAGACTATCTTTTACTGATTGGACATTCTCTCCTGCTTTATCAAAGATTAACTGACCATATGATTGTGGGTTTATTTCTGGGCTCTCTATTCTGTTCCACTGATCTATGTGTCTGTTTTTGTGCCAGGACCATACTGGTTTGATCACTACAGCTTTGTACTATAGCTTCAAGTCTAGAATTGTGATGCCTCCAGCTTTGCTTTTCGTTTTCAAGATTGCTTGGACTATTCAGGGTCCTTTGTGGTTCCATACAAATTTTAGGATTCTTTGTCCTAGTTCTGTGAAAAATGCTGTTGGTATTTTGATGGGGATTGCAATAAATTTGTAGATTGTTTTGGATAGTATAGACATTTTAACAATATTTGTGCTTCCAATCCATGTGCATGGAATGTCATTCCATTTCTTTATGTCATCTTCAGTTTCTTTCATTAGTGATTTTTAGTTTTCAGAGTATGGGTCTTTCCCCTCTTTGGTTAGGTATTCCTAGGTATCTTATATTTTTGATGTAATTGTAAATGGGATTGTTTTCTTAATTTCTCTTTCTGCTGCTTTGTTATTGGTGTATAGAAATGCAACAGATTTCTGCACATTGACTTTATATCCTGTGATTTTTACTGAATTCATTGATAAGTTCTCATAGTTTTTTGGTGAGTCTTCAGGGTTTTCTATACAGAGTATCATGTCACCTGCAAATAGTGAAAGTTTTACTTATTCCTTACCATTTTGGATGCTTTTATTTCTTTTTCTTATCTGATTGCTGTGGCTAGGCCTTCCAGTGCTATGTTGAATAAAAGGGTGAGAGTGGACAACCTTATCTTGTTCCTGACCTTGGGGGAAAAATTCTCAGTTTTTCCTCATTAAGGATGATATTAGCTATGGCTTTTCATATATGGCCTTTATAATGCTGAGGTATGTTTCCTATAAACCTACTTTGCTGAGGGTTTTTACCATGAATGGATGTTATATTTTGTCAAATGCTTTTCCTGTATCTATTGAGAGGATTATATAGTTCTTATACTTTCTTTCTTTCTTTTTTTTTTAGGGAAAGAGAGAATGTGTGTGTGTGTGTATGGGGGAAGGGGCAGAGGGAGAGGGAGAGAGAGAGTCTTAAAGCATGTTCCATATCCAGGGTGGAGCCCATGACTCTGAGATCATGACTTGAACCAAAACCAAGAGTTGCATGCTTAACTGACTGAGCCACCCAGGTGCCCCATTTTGTTGAGGCTTTTTACATCTATGTTCATCAGAGATATTGGCTTGTAGTTCTCTTTTTTTGTAGTGTCTTTATCTGGTTTTGGTATGAACGTAATGTTGGCCTCATAGAATAAATTGGGAAGTTTTCCTTTCTCTTCTATTTTTTGGAATAGTTTGAGAAGAATAGGTATAAACTCTTCTTTAAATGTTTGGTAGAATTCACCTGTGAGGTCATCTGGCCCTGGACTTCTGCTTGTTGAGAGTTTCTTGATTATTGCAGAATGGAGACTTTAACATACCTGATTTTATCTACTTTGCCTTTTGCTGTGCTGGGTGCCTCTAGATCCTGAGCTTTTCAAAGGTTCTGTGGCTTCTTATGATATTTGTTGTAAAAATAAAGAAAACGTCATTTAAAGTGGAGTCAGATGCCCTGAAGGGGAGCTCGCATGTATGTACCACTTGTTGCAGCCTGCATAACCAGCGGGGAGAAAAAAGATAAGAATTATTTTGACAAGGGAGGGCACTTTTCACATAGAAGTTTATCTCTTGCATTTAAAAAAAAGGAAGCAAAATCCTTCCCTCCCTGCCCCAGAAACAAAGCACTAACCACCAGTGCAGCCAAGGAGAAATGGCCTCAACCTCAAACTCTTGTTCTCCAATAAACTTTTGTCCAAGACAACCCTCTCTTTTTTTTTCTTTTTTTTTATTCTTATGTTAATCCCCATACATTACATCATTAGTTTTAGATGTAGTGTTCCATGATTCATTGTTTGTGCATAACACCCAGTGCTCCATGCAGAATGTGCCCTCCTCAATACCCACCACCAGGCTAACCCATCCTCCCATCCCCCTCCCCTCTAGAACCCTGTTTGTTTTTCAGAGTCCATCGTCTCTCATGGTTCGTCTACCCCTCCGATTTCCCCCGCTTCATTCTTCCCCTCCCGCTACCTTCTTCTTCTTCTTCTTTTTTTCTTAACATATATTGCATTATTTGTTTCAGAGGTACAGATCTGAGATTCAACAGTCTTGCACAATTCACAGTGCTTACCAGAGCACATACCCTCCCCAGTGTCTATCACCCAGTCACCCCATCCCTCCCACCCCACCCCCCACTCCAGCAACCCTCAGTTTGTTTCCTACAATTAAGAATTCCTCATATCAGTGAGATCATATGATACATGTCTTTCCAAGACAACCCTCTCTAGTTTCCTAAGACCTGATAAAAGCTGACCTTCTCTTTGTCTCTTCAGACTTGCCATGGTTCATCAATTGCAATTCCTCTGTTATTCTTGAGTAAACTCATTTTTTTTAACTTGAATAAAATTGCTCTTTGCTCTGTTTAAAGTTAACAATGTAATAGTTTAGGTTGTAAACTTCCTCTGCTTGGTTAGTTATTACTCTTGCATCTGCTTTTCATCTACCTAAAATATGATGACATTGCCCATCAGCCATTGTCTCCCATTATTTTTTGTTTTTCTTTACTGTTGTTTTGGTGGGGTTTTAAAGAAATGAAATAAACAATAACATATGTTCTATCTGCCATGTTTAACTGGAAGTTTTAGTAAGACTGATTTTTATCCAATACCCTAAAAAATACTTCAAAACAAAGTCCTGGGGGGTAGTCTTCTTAGTTTAGCCAAGCTGCCCTTTCTCCATTTTTTGAACACCTTGTTTGGAATCACAAAAGCAAAAATCAGGTTCATTATTTATATTTTCTTATTTTTTAATTTTTTTTAGAGAGAGAGATTGCAAGTCAGGGAAGAGGGGTAGAAGGAGAAGGAGAGAGAGAATCCCAAGCATGCTCCATGCCCAGCACAGAGCCTGATGCGGGGCTCAATATCATGACCCTGAGATCATGACCTGAGCTGACATCAAGAGTCAGACACTTAACCTACTGAGCCACCCATTACGTTTTATTTTTAATTGAAAGGTAATTTCTGAGTTTGCTTTTATAGCTTTTACACCCACAGCGGGTTCTTAATGATTTTAGCTGCTGTCAGAAACCAAATTTCCTCTCGGAGGAAGATGATTTAGTCCAATGAATGTGTCTTAATTATAGATCTAGGCTGTCACTTAGCATTTCCCTCCTAGATTGTTAGAGAGGCTTGGGTGCCCCAGAAAGTTTATTATTGTGGTTGACTGGTTTTCTGCCTTTCAAGTTAATGGTGTTCTCCAAAGTTATGGAGAATGGTTTAATTCTCCCACATGATTCCTGTGCACTCTTCTGTTGGAGCTGGAGTTCCTGCCTCTCCCTGTCTTCCTTCTTGGTTGCTTCTCTTCTCTGCTTTTGTCTTTTTTTTTTTTTGCTTTTCTCTATTATTGTTTTGGCTGTTGCCAGTGGATCGGTACATCTGATTTGTTGACTGTTGTTCACCGGCCGCATACCTGAAAATTAAGTGAGGATGGTAGAGGGAGGCCAGATTGCCTGGTGTGAGTAAAGTGAGGTCAGATGAGCTCTATGCCTATGGGGGTGTGCATGTGTTTCTGTTTCTGTTCTGCAGAATGAATGGCAGGCACGCTGCTTACTGTGTCCACGGGGACTCAAGAGTCTGCTTAAAGAGCTATAGTGAGCTCAACTTGAAGAGGATCAAGATGTTAGAACTTGTGTGCATAAGGGTAGTCCAAGAAAATAAATGCCTTACTTATTTCCTCTTAAAGTTATTACATGTACTGCTTTTAAGCTAGAAAGTGCAATCTCTGAAGTTTAGTCCTTTTTTTTCCTTTTTAAATGATTTCCTCTTCATTTGAAAGATTTCCTTTTGGGGAGATAAATTTTCCAAAATTGCATGGCAGAAGTATCTAATTGTAATGCTGAGCATTGCAACACATTTTATTATTCAGCAAGAGACTTTTACAGCAGGTTTATTTTTAATTTCCTTGATCGACCTTGCAAAATGTGGTTTGCCTCACAATGCTTCTTAATATTGCATTCTTTCATTTAAATTATACTTTTAAAAATATAAATTATATGATAAGTGATAGAAGATAAAGTGACTTTAGTCATACTTTAAAAATGTTGTGGAATTATGAATTATCCCTGGAACCTTGTTTCATTCTCAACCGAGGAAGTGAAAAGCCACATAGCCTGCAGCTCTGAGGAAAACTGCTTCAGTGTCAGCTTGAACCATGACCCCTTAGAAAGGCTCAAGTCCAGGACCAGACTGGATTTTTCAGTTGCCTCTCCCAGGGCACTGCACACACAGCAGGTTGGACACTTTATTGGTCCTTCCCCATTGGTGAGATCTGATCAGAAATACTTGATCAGCAAGGGTCAGACTAGGGCTGGGCTGAGTTTCTTTTTTCTTTTTTAAGTAGGCTCCTGCAGGGTGCCCAATGGCTGGACTTGAACTCACGACCCTGAGATCAAGACCTGAGTTGAGATCAAGAGTCAGATGCTTAACCAACTGAGACACCCAGATGCCCCTGGGCTGAGTTTCTTTAAGTACATCTCAGTTTCTCCATTACTAGGATCAAGGGTTCCTCAAATTAGATTCTAAGCTGCACTGTAAGCTTTGGAAGTCACACTTTGTATATAAGGGTGCTAAATGGTCAAAATTGTAAAAATCTGCCAGAAAGAATTTTGCAATGCCAGATGAAATATTTGCAGTCTCATGAAGCTGTTTACTTAGGTGACTTGCATGTGTACTATAAAGGAAAAACACTCTTCTGAGTCTCCTTTGTTCTTTTTTTTACGAGACCAACGCCTTACCACTTGGCCACCGCGCCTGCTGTTCTTTTTTTTTTTTTTTTAAAGATTTTATTTATTTATTTGAGAAAGAGAGCGAGAGAAGGAGAGCACAGAGGGAGAAGCAGATTCCCCGCTGAGCAGGGAGCCCTATGTGGGGCTTGATCCCAGGACCCTGAGATCATGACCTGAGCTGAAGGCAGATGCTTAACCGACTGAGCCACCCAGGCGCCCCATGAATCTCCTTTGTTCTTAATGCTTTGCCACAAACATTTCCTCACTTCTGACACCAGGTGTGTGGGTTCTCCACATATCAAGCAATTCTGGAACACAAGAATCCCTCTACCCCACCCCCCCAACATAGGAGGCCAATCTCTAGTCTAGGTTGTCACCTGTGTTTCTGACCCACCAGCTATAGATCAAGGGTCTCACACCCCCTCCTCAGGTTCTCTTAATTTACTAGAATGGCTCACAGAACTGAAGAAAAATTTACTTGCTAGGTTACTGATTTATTAAAAAAGGATATAACTCAGGAACAACCAGATATAAGAGATGCATAGGGCAAGGTGTGGGTTGTATTGGCCAGTGAAAGGCCACCCCAGAATGTGGCACTTTGCATATTTATTATTTTAAATAAAAGTTACTTAAGAAATAGCTAATACAAAAAGAACACCCTGACCTCCCCATTCCTCTTTGTAACCAGAAAGCAAGAAATAAATCTCCCATTTGAAATGTACCCTCCCTCTACCAGAAGGTAAAGAGACATCCTTATCACCAGAGATAGGAAATTTAGAGCCAAAAAGGCTAGGTAAGCAAACCTGGTTACTTTCTATTAATTTACTACCCTCACCCAAATTCTGTTTAGAATTCCTTACTAAATGGAGCTCCCAAAGTTAAATTTTTCTCTGTCCTGTCAATTCCTCACAGATTTCTCTTTGTCTAAGGTGTATAAAAACTGCCTGTCTTGTTCATTTCTTTGGGTCTCAATTTCATTATTGGGCCTCTGTGCACATGTAATAAAAGTTTGATTTTGTCTCTTGCTAATATGTCTCATGTCAATTTAATTGTTTAAAATATTTTATTTATTTATTTGAAAGAGAGAGAGAGAGAGAGTGCTCACATGAGCAAGGGGGAGGGGCAGAGGGAGAAGCAGACTCCCCAGTGAGCAGGGAGCCTGACGCAGGGCTCGATCCCAGGACCCTGGAATCATGACCTGAGCCAAAGGCAGACACTGAACCACCCAGGTGCCCCCATGTCAATTTAATTTTTAAGCCAGCTGGAAGACCTTGAGGGTAGAAGGAGAAATTTTTCCTCCCCTAAGGGGAAAAGGGTACAAAGTTCTCATGCCATCTGTGGGAATGGCTCTCTCCCAGCACCTCCATGTATTCACCGACCCAGAGGCCCTTGAACCTTGTCCTTTTTTTTTCTTTCTGTTTTTGAGGTTCCATTACCTAGGCAAATTTGTTAGACCATTGGTCATTAGTGACTGTTAACCCAACCTCCAGCTGAAAGTTCCAACCCACTAATTAATTGGTTGGTTCCCTGGCAAATAGTCCCCATTCTTAAGGGCTTTCCAAAGTCACTGCACTAACATAAACTCAGGTGTGGTTGAACGGGGCTTGTTATGAATCTAAAAGACATCATTTTCACTCTATCACTTAGGAAATTCCAAGGGTTTTAGAAACTGTGCCAGGAATGAGCACAAGACCAAAAAGATGTTTCTTATTATAAATTGTAATATAATATCACACATAACTAATTGACCCCTTGTACAAATTATTTTTGTTTAAGCTTTGTTTTTTTTCTCCTAAATTTATATATGTTAAAGCCTGTATAAGAAGATCTAAATAGGTAGAGCTCTTAGGTTCTTAATTAATAGTAATAACTCCTTACATTCATTGAAATAAATTCCTAGGCCACTCCTGCCTGGGGTGCCATGTTAGCAAACTGCAACTTAGAAAAATTTCATGTTTTTGTAAATGTTCCACTTCACTGGGAACACAATGTATCCAGTCAGCCAATCCCCAAATGCTAAGCCAGCTCTGGGCTCTATACTTATTTCCTGTTCCTTCTCATCCTAAAAAGGTTGACTATGTGGCCCAGCCAATCAGATGTTTTCTGTTTTTCTCCTCTTATTCTTTATCCTGTAAAAGCTTCCTGCCTTCTGCCTTACTTTGCACTTTTCCCGATGGAGAATGTCTGCTTCATGTATTAAAGTTTGTATCACCCAAATTCTTTTCTTCATTTTTCATATGTTTGCTCCGCACTGGGCCAGAGCCTGCTTGAGATTCTTTCTCTCTATCTCCCTCTGCCCCTCCCCCTTGCTCTCTCTCTCTCTCTAAAAAACAAACAAACAAACAAACCCATTTTCAGAAAAAAATATATCTGTAGATAGTGGAGATGGTAATATCTGACTATGGGAAAATATTTCTGATTACTAATGAAAATTATTTCTCTGGAAAAGTCAAGCCGAGCAAATGTTGACCTTAATCTGTAAGTTGGATAGATGGCATTATGTATGAGTAGTGGTAAGAAACATATGCAGAAGGGAAGGAAATTGGATATGGACCCAAGTTCCAAGGCGGACCAAATGACAGAGGCTGACTTTGGAGGCACAGTAGGTGGGCGGCAAGCTCACAGTCAACGGAAGCAGTGGTTGGCACTGGAATATCCATTTCACTGATGGAACTCAACCCTGAAGAAATCAAGTGACACTTAGTCCTTGGGTGTCAAGTAGTCAGATGAAGTATGTCCACTGTGTTCAGGACATTTAGGACATTCAGGAAGTATGCCACTGGACTGTGGTTCTCCAGACATCAGAAAATGTTTTGCTTCTAAAGAAGACTGATTTGAGCAACTTCGTGCAAAAGCATTCAGTTAGAAGGGCAGAAACTGTAAAATTTGGAAGAGGGACAAAACTCAGTTTCATCCATCAAGCCATCCTTCCATCCATTCATTTAACCATCCACCCACCTATTCATCTTTAATTGCTTATTTGCTTGATTAATTCAATACATATTTATTGAGCCCCTTCTTTGTACTAAACATTGACTTAGGTGCTGGGGATATAATGGAGAGTAAAACAGATATGGTCTCTGTCTTCCTGGCACTTACAGTCTAATGGTGTGATAGAGGTAATTAATAATCCTAAATTCATGATTACAAATTGTAAGAAGGGTCTGAAGAAAAGACACACAGTACTGTGAAAAAAATAATAGGACACTTGACTTAGTCTGGGGATCAGGGCAGCTCCCCTGTTGAAGAGGTGTTTGAGCTGAGATCTGAAAGAGGAAAAGGCGTTACCAGATGAAGAATGGGAGGAGAGTGAGTTAGCTTGTGCAAGGACCAATTGTAGGGATTTCTTCCAAATTCTGCATTCAGGTTGGTGGGTGGGGTGAAATCAGCTATGGTGGGAATATTTGCACCATGGAAATTTGCAAGCACCACAAACAGGGCTTTCTTTTGGAAATCCAGTTGTGAGACATTTGCTGGCATCCCCTTGGGAGAAGGGGAATGCAACTGATGTGTGTACTAATTACTTACTAGGACCCAGGTGCTATGTTAGATACTGGATATATTACTTCACTTATTGCTCACACTAACTCTGTGTAGTTAGTTATTTACCCTTGTTTCATGGACATAGAGGGGACTTTAAGAGAGTGAATTTCCCCAAATTGTTGAGCTAGAGAGTGGGCAAGGTCATCTTCGAACCCAAGTCTATTAGGCTTTAAATAACAAAAAAGACTTATTTAGAAGAGCCCTTATAAATGGTTAACCCACTTCTGGAGTGTGTAATTTTCAGAAGTTAAAAAACAACTTTTTTTGCAAACATAGAATGGATATCTGTCAGAGATTTAATCATCTCATTAATTAGTGAGGGAACCAGTACAATGATCAGGCCAGTTCAAAGAGCATTTATGGAACCGAGTATTCATATTTAGTTGAATAAAGAAATCTTCAAATAAATGATCTAGGTTAGAAACAAGACTGATTAATGTTTTACAGGGCAATAAACCATAACCTTTGGGATTATCTCTTCAACTAGAGAGAAATCATTTGCTTCTTTATTGGACATAAATCTACAAGCTAACATAACTTCACAGAATATGAGCCCCTAATTAATAGTAAATAGAAAAGTCAGAAAATGGTATATTTTCCCAGAAAATGAAATAATCCATGAGGGGGGATTGTTAAAGAATACTTTCATATGAAATTGAAAGGGCATGCAGGTATTCTCTTGGCTTTATTTCTATAACTCTTATTCTAACCTGTATGTCTAACTTTAGGATGACACAGGACACGCTATCCCAAAACATGGCACCCTGGCACATTGAATATCTTAAGCTGGAAGAATCTGAGAAAATGGCAGATGTAGGAAGGTCTTCCCCTAACTCTTTTCACCTTCTCTGAAACAGGTGATGAATCTCCCATGTGAAAGGGACCCTCTCTGCACCAGGAGGAAGGAAGACATTGTTATCACCAGAAACGGGGAATTTGAGGCTTGGAAGTCTGTACAAACAAACCTTGTTAAACTAGCCCTTATCTTCCTAGGTACTCCTTCACCATTTACTACCCCTAGTCCAAACCTCTCTGTCTTGTCGATTCTTTTTTTTTTTTTAGTTTAATAAACTTTCTTTCTTTTTTTTATTAAATTTTTAATTGTTATGTTAATCACCATACATTACATCATTAGTTTTAGATGAAGTGTTCCATGATTCATTGTTTGTGCATAACACCCAGTGCTCCATGCAGACCGTGCCCTCTTTAATACCCACCACCAGGCTAACCCATCCTCCTACCCCCCTCCCCTCTAGAATCCTCAGTTTGTTTTTCAGAGTCCATCGTTCCTCATGGTTCGTCTTCCCCTCTGATTCCCCCCCTTCATTCTTCCCCTCCTGCTATCTTCTTTTTTTTTTTTCTTAACATATATTGCATTATTTGTTTCAGAGGTACAGATCTGAGATTCAACAGTCTTGCACAATTCACAGTGCTTACCAGAGCACATACCCTCCCCAGTGTCTATCACCCAGTCACCCCATCCCTCCCACCCCACCCCCCACTCCAGCAACCCTCAGTTTGTTTCCTGAGATTAAGAATTCCTCATATCAGTGAGGTCATATGATACATGTCTTTCTCTGTTTGACTTATTTCGCTCAGCATAATACCCTCCAGTTCCATCCACGTCGTTGCAAATGGCAAGATCTCATTCCTTTTGATGGCTGCATAATATTCCATTCTATATATATACCACAGCTTCTTTATCCATTCATCTGTCAATGGACATCTTGGCTTTTTCCATAGTTTGGCTATTGTGGACATTGCTGCTATAAACATCGGGGTGCACGTACCCCTTCAGATCCCTACATTTGTATTTTTGGGGTAAATACCCAGTAGTGCAATTGCTGGATCATATGGTAGCTCTATTTTCAACTTTTTGAGGAACCTCCGTACTGTTTTCCAGAGCGGCTGCACCAGCTTGCATTCCCACCAACAGTGTAGGAGGGTTCCCCTTTCTCCGCATCCCCGCCAACATCTGTCGTTTCCTGACTTGTTAATTTTAGCCATTCTGACTGGTGTGAGGTGGTATCTCATTGAGGTTTTGATTTGGATTTCCCTGATGCCGAGCGATGTTGAGCACTTTTTCATGTGTCTGTTGGCCATTTGGATGTCTTCTTTGGAAAAAATGTCTGTTCATGTCTTCTGTCCATTTCTTGATTGGATTCTTTGTTCTTTGGGTGTTGAGTTTCATAAGTTCTTTATAGATTTTGGATACTAGCCCTTTATCTGATATGTCATTTGCAACACGGCAGGGATGTCCACTATCACCACTGCTATTCAACATAGTATTAGAAGTCCTAGCCACAGCAATCAGACAACAAAAAGAAATAAAAGGCATCCAAATCAGCAAAGAAGAAGTCAAACTCTCACTCTTTGAAGATGATATGATACTTTATGTGGAAAACCCAAAAGACTCCACCCCAAAACTGCTAGAACTCACACAGGAATTCAGTAAAGTGGCAGGATATAAAATCAATGTACAGAAATCAGTGGCATTCCTATACACCAACAACAAGACAGAAGAAAGAGAAATTAAGGAGTCGATCCCGTTTACAATTTCACCCAAAACCATAAGATACCTAGGAATAAATCTAACCAAAGAGGCAAAGGATCTGTACTCAGAAAACTATAAACTACTCATGAAAGAAATTGAGGAAGACACAAAGAAATGGAAAAACGTTCCATGCTCATGGATTGGAAGAACAAATATTGTGAAGATGTCAATGCTACCTAGAGCAATCTACACATTCAATGCAATCCCCATCAAAATACCATCCACTTTTTTCAAAGAAATGGAACAAATAATCCCAAAATTTGTATGGAACCAGAAAAGACCCCGAATAGCCAGAGGAATGTTGAAAAAGAAAAGCAAAGCTGGTGGCATCACAATTCTGGACTTCCAGTTCTATTACAAAGCTGTCATCATCAAGACAGCATGGTACTGGCACAAAAACAGACACATAGATCAATGGAACAGAATAGAGAGCCCAGAAATGGACCCTCAACTCTATGGTCAACTAATCTTTGACAAAGCAGGAAAAGAATGTCCAATGGAAAAAAGACAGTCTCTTCAACAAATGGTGTTGGGAAAATTGGACAGCCACATGCAGAAGAATGAAACTGGACCATTTCCTCACACCACACACAAAAATAGACTCCAAATGGTTGAAAGACCTAAATGTGAGACAGGAGTCCATCAAAATCCTAAAGGAGAACACAGGCAGCAACGTCTTCGACCTCAGCCGCAGCAACTTCTTCCTAGAAACATCGCCAAAGGCAAGGGAAGCAAGGGCAAAAATGAACTATTGGGACTTCATCAAGATAAAAAGCTTTTGCACAGCAAAAGAAACAGTCAACAAAACCTAAAGACAACCGACAGAATGAGAGAAGATATTTGCAAATTGTCGATTCTTTACATATGTATTGTTTCTTTTTCCAAAATGTATAAAGCTTCCTGCTCCGGTCACTTCTTCAGGCCTTCATTCTCTTATAAAAGCTCCTGTGTACATGTAAAAATGCTACAAAATTCATACACTTTTCTCCTATTAATCTGTCTTTGTCAGTTTAATTTTTAGGCTCAGCCAGGGACCTTGAAGGGGTCGAGGAAAATTTTTCTTTTTCTTTAGGGGTATGTAGTTAAATATGGGGACTCTAGAACAAAGATCTGCCCTGGTTCAGTCCCTTAGTTGCTCTGAGGCTTTGGGTGAATTAAGTAACCTCTCTTCCTCAATTCCCTCATCTGTACAATGAGGGTAATAACAACCATACTTACCTCCTAGGTTGCTGAGAGGATTCAGAGGTGATGGCAGCTTGGATTAAGGTGGACCCATCTAGGCTTCTCCTGTCAGCCTTTACCCACAGCTGTTTTCTGTTTCCAAGGTAGAGTGAACATGTGGGCTAAAGTATGTTGACAACCCTTTGAGGTGGGAAGCTTATAAAGCAGCAAGCCAAGAAATAAAAGGGGAGGAATGTGAGAGTAGAGGGGTTTTTATTGGGCATGTTGATGATGTACTAGCAAAGTATGTAACTCCCAAAGAAAAGCCAGAAGTGGGACATAGAGGTACAGTGAAATGGCAGTTTGCTAAGGTACAGTGTTGGGGTCTCAGAGTCCCTACCCTTAAATAGCAGCTAATTTCTTCACCAGGGTTCTGCACAATTTATAAAATGAAACAAAGAGTGAAGATTGAGTCCAAAATACTCATTTCATTATGGATAGAGGTTAAGCTAGGATATATGGGTCTGCTAACCAGACTTCAGAATTAGGAGACTTCCCCACCCAGTGCCTGGAGCAGTGCAGAACACAGGCCTTCTTTGGGCAGCAGAGCTGGTGGGGGGAGTGGTTATTCTCCCCAAATCTGTCAAATAAATTATTGTACCTGCCCAGATCCATAAGCAGAATGAGTAAGGGGATGGAGAGAGGCCCAGGGCTATACTAATTGAAGTCCTTTCCCAGGAAGGAAGCATAAGGAATGGGGAAGAAGAGTATCTGGGAACATACAAGATCCAGAAGAAGAATGATACATTTCATGGGGGCTGGGGGTGGGGGGACAGAGATGCCATGTGGACCACTGCAACTCTCTGTCTCCCTATAAGCAATATCGCAAGCAAAGTCAACTCCTGGACCCTGTTTGGTCAAGTTAGAGTCTAGTCTTATCCTCCTGGATAAGTTTCGGAGTATGAGAAAGTTATCTTTAGAGAACACTGACCATTGACCTCTCTTTTCTCCTGCTGACTTCGGAGAACTGCTAATGCGTTTCTTGTACACAGAGGTACAGACATTGGAATTGCTTAGGGCCCAAAGACCTCAGTCCCACTGCTGTAGTCATTAGACTGTTCCCAGAGCCTACTGAAAATAAATCTATGAGACTTTAAGAAGCCTTGTCAGTTTGGGGAAACCCAATTTAATTCAATGAACTGCTTTATTGAACTGCCTTTCAATCAGGCTTGCTTTCTTTCTTTCTTTCTTTCTTTCTTTCTTTCTTTCTTTCTTTCTT